>NC_029794.2:6694931-6718599 GCF_000816755.2 Arachis ipaensis | reverse complement strand
AATCACCTGCATATGAACCCACCGAATTGATAACTATGAATTTTATTAATTGAGAAAACGACACTTTTTTTATAACCAAATAACACTTCTTACTTTATTATTTAATTACATGCACTATAACAAATAAGGGTTTTTGCAACGGTCAAAAACTGTTGTCATAGATTGAAAACCCGTTCCTAAAACTTTAAGCAATGCTTTGGCAACGATTTTTGACCTGTGGTATATGCGATCGTTACCAATGCTCAAAATAAAAGTTTTTTACTTAAGGCAATGGTAATAAAAAAACCGTTGTCAAAGTTACTGGCATAGACAACGGTTTTGAAAGAAAATTTTAAACAACGGTTTCGAACCGTTACTCGATAAGCAACGGTTTTAAACCGTTCTCTTTCATGATTCAATGGTTTAAAACCATAACTGAATAGGCAACGGTTTTAAACTGTTGTAGTTTTATTATTCATAAAGCCAACGGTTTTAAAGCGTTACCGTTAGTGTCATTTTTTGGCAATGGTTTTAATACCATTGCCGTTTTATAGTCGTTTAAGACAACGGTTTTAAAGCGTTACCATTGGTGTCATTTTTTGACAACGGTTTTAATTTCAATTTTTTTATTATTTAGTGTCAATAAATAATCTAAACTATTTGAATCAAGTCACTAAAAAAAAATAATTGAACATTTTCCATCAAATTTGACTTATAAAAATTGTTGTAAGATCCACAATCACATTATATTATTTGCTAGTAAGAATAAAATATGTGTACATTTTCTTAAGTTTGTAAAAGAAACAAGACTAATATTCTCACTTGAACATATTCCCAAATAGCTTCTTTATCTTTAATCCCCTTTCAGTTTGTGTAAATTAATAGACAAAAATCTGAATTATTCCTTACCACTGTGCCCAAAAATTTGCTCAAGTTGTTTACAGCTTCATCAGTAGGACCAATTGCCTCTCCTTCAATATCTAGAGTAATTTCTTCTCTATCTTCCAACTGTCTTGCATGAATCTTCAAGCATTGTGTAGGTCTTTGTATTTTCTTCACTGTTGTCTCTATACAAAGAGACTAAAACATTAATATTTTTAGCATTATATACTATCCCTCTTATTGATTTATATATATTTAATTGAAAAAAAAAACAGCTTAATCCGTTTAGCCAAATGAATAAAATTTCATAATTTCACTATTACTAATGATTTATTCCAACTGCGTAAGAAACTAGAATATGCTTTTAAAATTAAAGTCAAAGTGTAAAAAGAGTCAGAAATCCTTTTCTTATATCTTATCATAGTATATACATATACTTTTTCTTGTATAATTAATAAATACAGATCCTATTTAGATATTGATCTCATTTCAGTGACAGATTTATCATTTGATAAAATATAAATTGTAATGTAAAAATAGCCCACCATATGCAGCAATATATATATGTGAATTAAAGTGTAAATTTGTGCGTGTGTGGGGAACTAGCCCACCATATGTAGCTACGCAAACATAATAATTTTACATCAATTGAAGTATGAAATTGAAATAAAGAAAACTTAAAAATATTATAATAAGTTATGACCAATATCTATTTTGCTTAAATTGATACCGGCCTCATTTGTGAAAGCTTTCTCTTTTAATTCAATGAATGACAAGCAACTAGAAACTTTTCCAATGAAGAAAGAAGAAAAAATGAACTAAGACTACATAAAAAAAGATGCAGAAGCTAGAAAAATAAATAGCTTGCAGTGAAAGTAAATTGAACTATTATTTAAAAAAATGATAGCAATTACACCTCAATTACATAGAAAGAATTATTTATAACCTAGTGCATCAAGTAAAGGTCACAAACTCTCACAATTGCTATAAGAAAACTAACTATTTAACACTTGAGTCTTAATTTTTTTGTTCGAATTTTGCTATTTAACTTGAGTCTTGATTTTATTGAAAGCCTAGCTCAAATTAATCAATTCAAGTAAATTATTTGTGCTTATTAATGAAAATAACAAAAAGTCATGTCCTCATGTACAACTATTTTCATCATCATGCTCACCAACAAACACTCATTTTCAACCTACTCTGCCGCCCCCACCAATTAATAGATCCAATAAATTATTTATTAAAATATATTCCTATTATACAAAGAAGTCATCATATATAAATCTTTTACAGCAGTAAATTTAAAGAGAAATGATGTCATAAAATATTTTTTAAGGAGACCAAAAATTTTTCTTTAACAGTATTGTCTATGACCTCAGCCTCAGTTGGATTAATATAATCCTTGTCCTGCTCTTCTATATTATCTCCTTCATTCTCATCCGATTGCTCTTTACCTATAGTGTAGCTCAATGTCTAAGATAGTGGCAACTACAGAGAGACGCACTATTTGATTTTTTTTTTGTTTTAAAGAGACAAACTGCAATAGCAACAAAGAATAAAAATATAAGCAATTCATAACCATAACTCTAATACTAATGTTACTATCACTTCCATGACTACACACTAGCATTAGCACCTATAAATCAAACAAAACTCATGCACCAAAGACACTAGTTACTACGTAACAAAAGCACCTTCAGCCTATCTACCGGCACAAATAGAAAAATTCACTATACTTAGTGAACCAAAATAGTTTTCTGATTTATGACATCCAAAAATTAACAACAAAATCAAACTTATTTGTATTGAACAGTTCAAAGAGACTCAAAATAATTGTGGTAATATTTTTCTATTTTAAATCAATGACCAAATCAGAGCATTGACCAAAATCAATATAAAAAAAAAAACACAAAATCAGAACAACATTTTCAGATAACCAATTACCAAATCAAAATCAGAATAGCACTATACTAAATCAATATTAAAATCAAAATAGCATTTCCAGAGAACCAATTCTAAATCAAAATCACACAGCATTATACTAAATCAATATAAAATTAATATTAAAATAAAAACAAAACCAGAACAACATTTTTAGAGAACTAATTACCAAATCAAATAATGGCAATAGAACATAACTCAATGCTACCAGGAAAAAGCAGAATAGAACAGCAATGGCAGAGTAACCTACAGTGATCATGAAGCATGACGATGATGAAAACAACGGCAGCGGCGGCGATGAGACAGTGTGTCCTCCTTCTCTGTCACAGCCTCCTTCGCGCGTCAGTCCCCCTGGTCTCGGATGCGTCTTCTTCTTCAGCAGCAACGAAACCAATCGGCGACGAAAACCTCGAGCAGAAACCGCGACGGCAATAACGCACGACTTTCCTCCTCTCGCACGCGTCACATCGGCGACAACTCGTCGGCGACAGTGGCTTCCTTTGGCGAGCACGAATCAACGATGATGGCGGTCTTCGCGGCGATGGTAGCGAGGCGCGACGGCGACGGCGCGAGATAGCGCCCCTTCCTTCTCTTCTCTCACGCTAGCTTTGACGGGTCAACATCGATGGAGGTGCGGCGCGAGCTCTCCCACTCCTCGCATCATGTGGCAACGACGGCGGCAGTCTCCCCTTCCCCCGCCGGCCACCTCTTCTCTCTCTTCTTCCTTTCTCTTTCCCACGGTGCTTAGCTTCCCTCTCTCTTCTCTGCATTTTCTCATAAAGGAATGGGATTCTAGGGTTTCTAATTGGGAATTTAGGAATTTAGAGAATTAGAGTTAGAAATTATGAATTTTATAAAAGAATAAGGATACATATGAATAGAT
Source organism: Arachis ipaensis (assembly GCF_000816755.2). NCBI lineage: Eukaryota > Viridiplantae > Streptophyta > Magnoliopsida > Fabales > Fabaceae > Arachis > Arachis ipaensis. The sequence continues at coordinate 6,714,914 of NC_029794.2, read as the reverse complement.
ATTTTGATAAAATTAGATAATAGAATAATTTTAAAATCAATTGTACACTATTAAAAATATTTAAGAATATTATTTATCAATATATTGCTAAGTTCAATTAACTATTTCAGAATTTTAATTAGCTTAAACTCAATAATTATAAAATCAATTTAATCATTCTTAACATATTATTTTCTAAAAATAAAGAACTCGAATTAAAGCATAAATTAGTCGTAATAAAAATTACTTAACTTAAATTATACAATTCTTTTTTATTTTTCAATTACTGAAATGATGTGAAACATTCAATTATAATAAAATTCTAATTAATTTAAACTATAATTTTCATGAAACTCTAATTAATTATCCTCAATAAAATAATTTTCTTAAAATAAATTTCTCAACTATAACAAAAATATATAATATTTATTATAAATTTATTTTAATTTTATTTTTTTCAAAAAAATATTTGTTATGTATTTATAACAATATTTTTTGAATATTTTATAAATTTAGTATTTATAGAAAAAATAAATATAAAAAACCAAACAAACAACACTTAATTTTTTTGGGACAAATAAAAGAGATGAAGTAGACAACAAAAAAAAAAAGAGATGAAATAAAAAACAGACAAAGAAGGACAAACTAAATATTTATGTAAAAAGTTGATTCTCAAGCTTACATAATTTTCCTATTAAATAATGCGTCGTCGTATATATAGTGATGGATTCTTAACTAACAATCATGGTCACTAATAAGTAATTTGATTTTATTAATTTCTTTAAGACCATGCACTCAATGCTTATTTAGAATAATATGATAACAGGTGCAACACGTATACTATATGTGTGTATCCAATAAAAAGAAAATACGTTATTATAAAACAAAACAAAAATAGAACAAAACGATATCCGGTCTTTATTAATTATTATATTATTGGTATGTTATCTTAAAAAATAACGAAGTTATAAACAAATGAATTGAATACTTAAAATTCTAAAATAACCTAATATTATTAATAAAATATTCAGTTGATCATCATGATTCGTTGTTTACAACTGAGTATATATCCAATAGATTAGACTCGTACTCAATACTCGATAGTAAGTAGTTATTTCAATAAATTGAGCCAAATTAAATCATATTTCATTTTCAATAAATTTAAAACAAATTTACCATGTTTTGATTTTTTCAAGTCAACAAAAGATTATTTACCATATTTTTTTTGTACCATAATAGATAATTGACATGTTGGTTTAAATATAGGATAAAATCAAAAGAATTAATCACTTAACGTTTAACATTTCTCCAAATGGTATACACTGGCCCTCGAGTGCAAAGGCAGAAGGGAGCTTGACTGCAAGACCCACCCGTCGAGCAGGGACGAAAGTCGGCCTTAGTGATCCGACGATGCCGAGTGGAAGGGCCGTCGTTCAACAGATAAAAGTTACTCTAAAAATAACAGGCTAATCTAATCGTGGTTATCTGGATACTTTTTATAAAAATTTTGTCATTACAAATATAAAAAAATTAGCTAAAATGAATCATTATATTGATCGATAAGTAATTGATGATGGAATTATTATTTAATCTACTCTAAGAAACTAGGAATAAGCCAATAAGGTATATAGCAGCGCCACTACATATACTAGTTTTCTTAGTCATCCACGCGATCACATTTCTATATACTAATAATCTAGTCTTCCTTATGAAACAATTTTCTGTGTTAATTAAGATCCCTATAAATACGTCACAACTGTAGCAACATTTTCACCAAACGAACACTTCCCACTACTTAGCATTTTCTATACATACATCACTGAAATAATTAAGTAGTTGTTATTACAATTCACCAAAACATGGATTCATTCTCTGTTGTGTTGTGTGTGTTAGGGTTAGTGATTGTGGGTCATGTGGCCTATGCCCAAGACTCACAACAAGACTACCTTGATGCTCACAACGCAGCAAGATCCGAGGTTGGTGTTCCAAACTTGTCTTGGGATGACACCGTTGCAGCCTATGCACAAAACTACGCCAATCAGCGAAAAGGTGATTGCCAATTGGTCCATTCCGATGGCCAATATGGGGAGAACATTGCAGGGGGCAGCGGCGACTTTTCCGGCACGGTTGCCGTGAAATTATGGGTGGACGAGAAGCAATATTATGATTATGATTCTAATAGTTGTGCGAGTGGTCAAGTATGTGGCCACTATACACAGGTAATTTGGCGCGATTCGATAAGACTTGGGTGCGCCAAAGTAACTTGTAATAATAATGCGGGCACTTTTATTATTTGTAGCTATGATCCAGCTGGCAACATTATTGGCCAAAAGCCTTACTAATATAAACGATATTGTTGTTATATGTTGTCTATTTAAACTTTCATTTGGTATAATACTGCCAGCATGAGTTCTTAACTGTTATTGATTAAGGATGCTGATTTAGCAGTAACAAGGCAATAATAATAAAATCATGAGTTTCTGTGTCAAGGCTAATTATACTATTAATGAAAAAATATAGGTAAACAACTTTTAACTAGTTAATTTTAAATAACTGTAATTAATAATTATTAATTATATATTTTTTTAAATATAAAATTTAAATAATTATTAATTAATGATTAATTAGTATAGAATGTAGTTTAAAAATATTAAAAAACGTTTTAAATGTCTTTATCTGAATGTTCCTTTTATTTATATGAAATATGTTTTTTGTATATTAAATGAGTAAGAGAACTAATTGACAACTTGGTGATGATAGATCATGCAACTATATAAATAATATTGTAATTATATATGTTGAGATTGAAAACTTGAATTATTATGATGATTAAATATTATTAAAATATTAATTAAAAAATTATTAATTTGTTAATTGCTTTAAATTGTTTGGTTAATATGTTTGTTAGTGTGCAGATTTTAATTAATGGCTAAAGGCAATTTAAGCCCAACTTATTGTTAAAAAATAATTAGTCCTTGAGCAAAACTATTACATACTATGTGGCTGAATTTTAATAAGGAAATAAAATAAGATTGGGCCAAGAAACCCATGCACAGCCTAAGATAATTTTCTTATTGATCCAACATTGTCCTGCTCCGATTTGGAAGAGAAATGGTTCGGTTACCCACTCCATTGGTTAATAGAATTTAAATTTTAATTCAATTGAATACATGCATGCATAGGTAACCGAAACTCAAAATTAAATTGGGTTTAATATTGGATTAAAAGCTTTGTCTTTTCTCTCTCCTCTCTCTTTGTATTCGGTCATATCACTTCAATAAGAAGAAGAAAAGAGAAGCAAGTTATTAGAGAAAGTAACAGTAAAGCATAATGGAAGAAAAGGCTAGGATGATGATAACTTTTGAAAAAGGAAGATTCGAAGAAGGGGAGGCTGAAATCTGATACCTTGGACTCAAGCCCGTTCAACGTCCTTTGAGCCCATTCCATGATACTGGCTCATTATTTTTTTGGCATCATGTTTTTAATAAATTATTTTTAATAAATTATTTTTGTAAAAGGGTTTCACATCATATCTTTTAAAAGAGAGTTTTTGTCAAATCAAATCTTTTTTCCTTATCATCTCCCACTTTTCAAGAAAAGGTCTTTTCAGTTATTCCTTTTTGATTTTTAATTCCTTGTTAAAACCGTTTTTCATTAAATGTTGATTGCTTTAAATGAGTTTTTCTCCACTAAGCATTTATGATAGTGTAACCTCTCTCCACCTTCCACTTTCTTCGGCCCTCTCTGTAACTTCTCCATCTCCATTTCACTCTCTTCATCATAATAAGAAAGAAGGTTGCCACTCACCAAAGCACCCGAATCCCCATAACAAAAAATTCCTCATCATCCAAAGGTCCCAATCCCATACATACATACACATTCATTCACATTCTTCCTCTTCACCCTCTTCTCACTCCACGGACTCCATGGCAAGAAAAAGAATCCATGCAGGAGCTTCAACGAGGCAGGAAGCATCATCATCAAAGAGAAGTTCAAAGGGAAAGGAGCAAGTACCCAAAGAAGAAGAAGACACACCGCCTCCATCTCCACGTCCGTCACCACCACCACGACGTTCTACCCCTCATCCCTCTAGTTGGTCTCAACGTTCAAAGAAGCTTATCCTTCATGACACTAAAGAACCATCCAACCTTGATTCATTGGACTTCAAAAATAAATATGGTAAAAGCCACTCTCACTTTGATCCTTCCCGCTTTATATCCTGTGCGGCCTTTGAGTTTCACTCTCAAGTGTTGGTAAATCGTCATCTCTGTGCCTCTTATGTGGTTAATCTTGAAAACCTTTCTGAAAAAGGCATTGATTTCACTGCATATTTTGATGATCTGAAATGGTCCCCTATTTTCAAAATTCGAAAACCAGTGTACCCAAACTTGGTACGCGAATTCTATGCTAACATGATGTTTCATGATGGTGCCTTGCATTCATATGTCAAAAATGTTCATCTCACTTTAAATCGTGATACTGTAAGTGCTGCTTTGGGGTACCAAGATGAAGGGGCCAGTGCATACATATATGGTAAATGGGATAACCATGCTGGGGTTTCCCTTCAAGTTGCTCTGACTCGGGTGTGTGAAAATTTTTCTGCTCTTGATGGCACAAATTTAACCCACAAGGCTCTCGGTCCTGTGCGAGCCTTGCTACACCGAATCATCACTCATGTTTTGATGCCTCAAAGTGGTTCTTACCAGAGGGTTACTGTTTGTGATACCCTTGTACTGTTTGCAATTCTAAACTCTGCTTCTATTTCATTTGCTTATCTTATGATCAGACACATGTGGGACTGTGTCCGTAGTGATAAAAAATCCAATCTGCCATATGGTATGTTCCTGACATGTATTTTTGAGTATTTTAATGTGGATCTCAGCAATGAGCCAGTTGAGAACAGGTTCTCTGTAATCAAAGGCGGGGGAGTTCCCGATTCTGCAAAAGAAAAAAAGAATAAGAGCTCCAAGGCATCCATATTCACTGAAAGTGAAGATGAAAGTCTTCCTTCTGATTCCTCTGACAAGTTTCGGTTCTCAGAAACTATAAAAGATGTCCTTACAGAGTTCTCTAATATGTCCAGCATGATGGTCAGGTCCTATAAAGAGGCGCGAAAGCAAGCCTATGAGAATGAGAAAGCCTGGACTAAATGCCGTGAAAGGATCAATCTGCTTGTTAAAAGCTTGGAGATTACTGATAAGGACATGGCTCATTCTGAAGGAGAACAAGATTTTTCTGATTCTGATATCAATCTTTCTGATGCCTAGAAATTTGATCTCTGCTGCTTATGACCATGGACACAATTTATTTTGTTGCTTTTGGACTTAATTTCTTTTGAATTGTTTTATTTTGGGATGATTGTACTTAATCACTTTGATACTTTATTTATGTTTTAATATTTATGTTATGAATTACATTGCTGTTTCATCTATTTTGTAGGTTCCCTCTTTGATGCCAAAAGGGGGAGGAAAAGAGATTAAAAAGGGGCTGAATTGAAAATAGAATTGGGGCTGCCAATTGCTCAAATTCTTGTGCTCTATTTTTGAGCCCACTATTTTCTTATCTAATCATATTTTATGCCCTGTTTGATTATTGTTTCATGCTCTATTTTAGGGGGTGAACACTCTGTTTTATTGGTTGCTTTGATGTGTAGCTTTATTGGCAGGAAACACTATTTTTAGGATTGATGCTTTGCTTTGAATATGTTACTTTGAGCAGTGTGTTAGAACTTGAGCCTTGATCATTTGTTTGACAAAAGTGTTTTCTTTGATAAAATATGGCTCGGCTACTTAAAGTTTCATGTTTTGAAAATATAAAATTTCTTTTGGAACTGCTTAAGGATGTTTACAGGTACTGCTTCCATTGGATATATGCACACATTACGGGGGAGTAATTTGATCAATTGAAAGGGGGAGGATTCGGCCAAATCATCAAGGGAGTTTTCTAATCCTAATCTTTTTCAATTTATTTTTAATAATGTTTGTCATTAAGGGGGAGATTGTTGAGTTTGGAAAATTTGAATTATCATGATGATCAAACATAATTAAAAATATTAATAAAAAAATATTAATTTGATAATTGCTTCCAATTGTTTGTATAATAAGTGTGTTAGTGTCACTACAACAAAATTTATTTTTAGTGGCAAATTTTTAGCGACAATAATACAATGGTCACTATTTCCTTTATTTAACTTATATTTTTGTGACCATTATACATTTGCTATTATTAATATATGTTATAATGACAATTATTATTATTGCCACTAAATTATTACTTCTTTTACTATTATTTTTATCTTTTATAAATTAATAACGGCAATTGTTATTATTGCCGGTAAAAGTATTCCAATTTCCTAAACTAAATTGATTGAAAAAGAAAAAGAAAAAGAACTGTTCCTGTGGGGTTTGGTTCTTCAGAATAAACACTCACTTCCCTCCGTCTCCACCTTAACGGAACCCCCTTCCCTCCACCATCAACCATCGCCGCCGTAGGCCTTGCCACCGCTGACAGCCGCCGTCCGTCGTCCTACACTCATTCAAACCGCATCTCTATTCCTCCACCTCAGATCTGCGTTGATGTCTTGGATCCACCGTCGCCAAGGTCTTCCAGTTCCAGAGCCACCATTGCTGCGTCGTCCTCAGATCTACTCTTTCAATTGAAATTGCTTCCGACTTGTAGCTGTGGACTCGGGGATTCAGAACTTGAGGAACCAGGAGGTCGAAAGCGGTGGAGATCATCATCACAATTGTTCTTCGTTTTCGTGATAGAGTGCTAGCCATCGTCATCCACTTCTTCTTGGTGATTGGCTTGATTATCATAGCTTCTCTGTGTAATAAGCTTTATTGATCAATGTGATTCGTTTGACTTGATGTGAAATTCTGCATAAATTTGATAATATCCATTAGTTAGGTTTAGCTGAACTTGATTTCATTACAATTTTGAACTCTAAATTTTGAAATTAGGAATTGTTACACCGAATTGGTATTATCATTTTCGTGTAACAATGGGTTATACTATTTAAGCATTATTTTCCGAATGTATTGGTAATATAGCAATTTGAAAAAGCTTATTTCTGTGTTACATATCACCGTGGTGTTTGTTTTGAATTTTTGTTATCTAATTTTAGTCTTTACACTATACATTATGTTTTTCTTTTCAGCACATTGATGAGTTAGATCTGAAAATAAAGAAGTATCTCAGAGGAGAAGCTGCTTCTTTTGAGGTATATAGTATTATTATGGTTTCTAGAATCAATACGTTGGCATCCAATTATATTATCAGTTAATCTTAATTTGCAGGATTTGAAAGATAGGAATCTCAAGCATCAGCTATCTGTCAGAGAAGAATTATATGGCAATCCTACGAAAGCTGTTGCCAAGGCAGAAAAGGTAAGTTGTTTTCCATGTATCTTTTATGTTCAACAATTAAACTGAATTTATCCTTTTGTTCAATGATCTCTATATGACATGCTAAAGGAAGAATTCAATTTTAGTTGTGCATTATATTCTTATTCGAAATTGACTAAATTCAAGATTAAGTATCAGATTTAACTAAATCTAAATTTGATGTGTGAAGAACTTTGAGAATTAAAAGAAATGTTGTGCTCTGGTCTGTGGTTACCGAGGTCAATCAGATGATCCATATTCAAGGTTCTATATATATGGGTTCTTGTTTGATGTAGTATATTTTTTATCTGGCTTGTTGAATTTTATGTTGTCAAGCTAGTAATTAACTTGAGCAAAACAGTTGAACAAAAAATATTTCTCCTACGTGTGAAAATTAGAGCTTGAATATGGTAAAATTACATTGCCACTTCATACGATTATGATGCTCCTTTTGATGAATATGGTAAAATTACATTGATCAAGAATCTCATTTTTTAATATTTTTCCATGAATGATCCTTGAGTAATTAATTAATTATTGTATGTAGGCAACAAAGCTCAACCAAAATGGGGTCACCTCAAAGAACTCCACAGGGTTTTGAAGTCCATGGAAGAGAGTCTTACAAATGGGAACGTTTCCCAAATTGATTTTGGAAACTCTGTCACGGTACAAAAATACATGAAAACAAAATTACAAATTTTCATTATTTTTTCCCTCTGATTGAATTAGAGCAATAATGAATAATTACTTTTCAACAATAATTATGTCAGGCCACTGTGTATGCCTCAGACAAATCATCAAGTTACTTCTTGACCAATGCCAACACTACCACTGATGCTACTGTTTCATTTAGAGGAAGAACCTATGCAGTTCCAGCATGGTCTGTGAGCCTTCTACCTGATTGTCAAAATGAAGAGTATAACAAAGCCAAGGTATCTATAACATAATTAATTAAATATTTTAAATTTAATTTATTATTAATTATTAATAAACTTGTATGTTTTGTTATTGTTATAAAAGGTGAATGTGCAAACCTCTGTGATGGTTAAAGTAAGCAACAAAGCTGAAGATGAGCCAATGTCTTTGAATTGGACATGGAGGGCTGAGAATGTTAAACATGCTCTTCTTACTAAAGTCAATGCCTCAGAGTCAGCACACAAACTCATAGACCAGAAAAATGCTGCTGATGATGCTAGTGACTATCTTTGGTACATTACAAGGCTCCAGCTTGATCAAGATGATCCTGTTTGGATTGATGATATGTCCCTCAGAATCAATGGCAGTGGCCATGTTCTCCATGCATTCGTCAATGGACAACATATTGGTAAACAATGTTTCACACCATAATAACCCTAATGAATTAATTAATCAATTAAATAACATTTCATATCCTTTGTTTGTTATGTGGATAGGGTCTCATTGGGCCACTTATGGAATTCACAATGACAAGTTTGAGACAAAGTTAAAGTTGCAGCCTGGAAAGAACACTATCAGCTTGCTTAGTGTCACTGTTGGACTTCAGAACTATGGGGGTAACTTTGACAAATGGCATGCTGGACTTGTTGGACCAATTGAGTTGATTAGTAGAAAGGGTGATGAGACCATAATCAAGGATATCTCTCAACACAAATGGTTGTACAAGGTTGGATTGAATGGTTGGGATCACAAATTCTTCAGTAGTGACTCACTCTTCGCTTCCCCTTCCAAATGGGAATCTCAAAGTCTTCCCACTAACAGAATGTTAACTTGGTACAAGGTAATTACGATTCTCATCTATCATCTTCATGTGATTAGTTAGCATTTAACATACTAATTGTGGTGATCTTGTGTTTATTTAATTACTAGACAACTTTCAAGGCTCCTCTGGGGACAGACCCTGTTGTGGTGGACCTGCAAGGTATGGGCAAAGGCTATGCTTGGGTTAACGGCAATAACATCGGCCGCATCTGGCCGAGTTACTTGGCCAGCAAAGATGGTTGCAGCGATGACCCATGCGATTATCGCGGCAAATATGATGACTCAAAATGTGTTTGCAATTGTGGAAAGCCCTCTCAAAGATGGTAAAATGTTAACCGTTAACGTAATAATCTATGTCACTAATTATATTATGTGTTTATGGATTAATAATTGTGATTGAACATAAAAGAAGCTAGTGTTAGATCCTTGATTGGTTCAAGAAAACAAAATTTATTTGAACATAAAAGTGGACATTCTAAACTCAACCTTGGATGGGAGGACATAATATACAAAGAATAGGAAGAAAATTATCCAGTGGAATGTCTGTTATGGTTAGCTGGTTTTCTTTGACCTTTTCTTGTTCCTTTGGCCATGATTTCCTAGTTAATGCACTCTCAGTTATTTTGATCCGTTTTATTTTATTTTATCTTTGATTCAGAAACAGAATGAAAAGAAAGGGGAGAGTGAGAAGAGATACTACGACAGTAAGACTCATGTCCATGAAGACTGAATGATTTCTAATTCTCGGCATTAGACATGGAAGCTTAGTAAATTTGTAGGCCTTATTTTATTCTTTCTCTATTAGTAAAATGAAATGATAGTTCTGTACTATTGTTCAATTTGGACCATAATTGGACATTGCTATCTCTGCATATGATTAATCATTTGCTAAACTGATTTAGTCAGTGATATATTTGTAGTTAACCATGATTATTATCTCCGAATAAATTCATGGTTAAGTATACCATGGCTGAATTAGTTTGGAAAAATGATCCAACTTTATGATTCAAGCTGAGCAAAGCTATCATTTTCACTTTATTTTGGTTTTTGGTCTCTTTTCTAGATTTATCCCCTAGCTTTTTTTTAATAACATGTTACATTTTATTATTGCTGTATGTGGATTTTATGAGGATTGATTGTCTTTGGTCGAATTCCTTTTGTTCTTCTTTGATAAATTAGTAAAGATATATTCATTGAACAAGATATATTGGAATTATAGTTCATTTTCATTTCTATTGAATAATCACCAGTAAAAATAAAAGTCTTAAGATATATTCCTTTTTCATAATATTACTTTTAGCATAATTATAGGTTTGTAGCATTTTTTATTATTTAGATTTGTAACATTATTTATTACTTTTTAAGAAAAATTTATGTATCAATATTTGAGTTTAATAAAATATCTCATTTTGTAGTAATTAATTTCAGTATATTATAACTAAAAAAGTCTTAAGATTTTAGCGGCAATAATAATGGTAACTAAAAGTGAATAACATTATAATTTTAGAATAATTTTTAGTGGCTATATAAATTGCCGGTAAAATAGATTTTGGCAGCAATAGTAATGGCTACTAAAAGTGAATAACATTACAATCTTAGAATTACTTTGGTGGCCATATAAATTGCCAAGAAAATAGCCACTAAAAATCTTTTTGCGGCCTTTAAAAAGGTCTTTACTGGCAAATGTTATAATTACTGCTAAAACTTTTTAGCGGCAAAGCATAAGACGGCTAATGTCTAATTGCCGGTAAATGTATTAGCGGCTATTTTTATTGCCGCTAAAAGTGATTTTTCTTGTAGTGTGTGCAGAAAAAGAAAAACAATTTCTGATTGTGCCGGTCATTAGAAGCCCGTTCTGGTTTTCAAACAAAATTAAGCCACACATTTCTTAGTTCAACAAAAGTGGCTGAATGTTGAATTATGTAGAAGTTCAAAGTTGGCCTAAGGTTTTGATAAGCCCAAGCAAAATTCTCTCTTGGCCCAACGCCATCATAGATCCGAAATTGAAGAAGGAAAGAATGGAAGAGGAATGGTTCGGTTACCTACTACATTATGGAATGGAATTCAAAATTCAAATGAATTAATTGCTTAGGTAACCGAAACATAAAATTAAATTGAGTTAATTTTACATTGAATGCATTGCCTCTTCTCTCTCCTCTCTCTCTTGTTTTCGGTTGTCACTTCAATCAGAGAAAAGAAGCAAGTAGAAGTTATCAGAGAAAATTAACAGTAAGGCTAATGGAAGAAGAAAAGGTTAAGATGATGATGGCCTTTGCAAAAGGAAGACCCGAAACATGATGTGGCTAGATCTTTGCTATTGAAGGCAAGATTTTTAAGAGGAGCTTCAAGATCTTGCATGCCAAGAATAGGAAAGATCCATCTCGGTCAGAGAAGAAGATCTCAGTGGCTAAAGATCATTTCCATTTTTGTTATTTCAAGATAGAAGGTAGCTACTGAAGCTACAGATAGGAAGAAGCAAAAATGGAAGGAAAGAAGCACTCCTGGGTCAGAGATTCATCAAGGGTTGGAATTCATTCTTGGGGCCAAAATCAAGATAAAAGGCTCAGATTGAAGAAGCTTGATGAAAAGGGTAGAGAGAGGTACACGCATGTTGGTTTTGTTTTGGTTTTCTCTCTCTCTTCTCTCTGTCTGATCCGCTGCTACTCTGGGTTGGAGAAGAAGTTGCTTGGTTGAACCGATTTCAACCTTGGAAGCTTTTCCTTCTATAATAAGGGTGAACGACCAAGGGTTGAGATCAAGGAGAGTAAGCACAGAGTTCTCATAGCTACCCGAAGCTAACATAGTTCTTCTCCTTCAATGAGTTTCATTTTGTTTTCTTTTCTTTAGTTTTGTCTGTCTGAGTCTCATGGTAAAAGGAAAACATGGTGAGATTTGTAAGAAAAAGCCAGTGAGAAGTAGGAAAAAGGTAGTGAGCAAAATTAAAGAAAAAGTCATAGATGTCTCAGAGTTTCTTTGTACATCTATATGTTGTGTTTCATGATCCTGTGGAAATTCTCTTGCAAGTTGGGTTAGCACTTTGCGGTTGAAAGTTTGGTAGGTGTCCAAGTCAAGTTCATATTTGGGGATAGAATCTGGATTTGTCCCAGATAGGATTGGGTAGATCCTAGGGAAGAATTGGTGTATGTAATCTGATGATTATAGTGAAATTTCGTCACTGTTGTGATGGAGACTGCATGTAGGCTACATTGCACTTAGCAGCTGAACCAGGATACTTTTGGGTGTGATTCTCTCTTTCTCTTCTACTCATATTCTGTTTCTGTTGCGTTGGATACAAAATTAAAAAAATATCTCTTAACCAGTTACGAGACAAAAGAAAATGTCTCTTAACTTGTTATGAGAAAAAAAGCAGAAATATCTCCTGAAGTTCCTTAAAAAGACAGAAAGTAACAATAAAAAAAGGGCTAAGATTCAACCTCCCCTTCTCTTAGCCACTGATTACCATCAAAATTTGATAAAGATATTACTTGTGATGCTTGTTAACTAGGCAAACAAGTAAAACCATCTTTTAAACCCAAGGATGGAATTTCCACTAAAAGGCCATTGGAAATGTTACATATTGATCTTTTTGGTCTTACTAGAACACAAAGTTTGGGAGGAAAACATTATGGTTTGGTAGTGGTGGATGATTACTCTAAATTCGGTTGGACTCTTTTCTTAGCTCACAAAAATGATGCGTTCTATGCTTTTTCTTCTCTTTGCAAAAATATCTAAAATGAAAAAGATTAAAAAATTGTCCACTTGAGAAGTGATCATGGAAAGGAATTTAAAAATCAAGATTTTGAAAATTTTTGTGATGAATTTGGAATAGCACATAAATTTTTATGCCCAAGAACACCTCAACAAAATGGGGTTGTTGAAAGAAGTAATAGAAGCCTTCAAGAAATGACTAGGGCAATGCTTTGTGAAAATAATGTTCCAAAGTTTTTGTGGGCTGAAGCTGTAAACACAGCTTGTTATATTTTAAATAGAACCATCATTAGAAAATGTTTAAAGAAAACTACATATGAGCTTTAGAAAGGAACCTCACCTAATCTTAAGTATTTCCATATTTTTGGATGCAAATATTTTGTTCTTAACAATAAAGAAAATCTTGAAAAATTTGATCCAAAATCTTATGAAGGAATGTTTGTTCGATACTCCATCACTAGCAAAGCATTTAGGGTTTACCTCAAAGAACATAGAACAATTGAGGAATCCATACATGTGTCTTTTTGTGATTCTACTATATTCTAAGTTCTGTGTTAGATGATGATGCAGGTAGTGAAATTGATGTGAACTAACAAGCCAGTCAAGAAAATTTCAAGTCTGTCCCAGCTATTGAATCTGTCTGTCCAGAAACGTCTCTTCACAATGAAGAAGACATTTCTGTTTTGTCTCCTGAACAAGCTAGAGAATCCAGAGCAGAGTTGCCTATTGAAACTTGTCAAGTCAGAACATTTCCTCAAAGGCCACGAGAATGAAAAATTTTGAAGGATTACCCTCATGAATTCATCATTGGTGATTCTTGACAAGGCATAACCACTAGATCCTCAAGCAAGAAGCAAATGGAACCAAGTAATGTTGCCTTCTTGTCCTAAGTAGAACCTCTCAATGTGAAGTAAGCTCTTGAAGATCTCTCATGGGTTAAAGTCATGGAAGAAGAGCTATCTCAATTTGAAAAGAATGAGGTTTGGACCCTTATACCGAATTCAAATGGTAAAAAGGTAACCGGTATAAAATGGATTTTTAAAAATAAATTAGGTGAGGATGGTAGTGTTGTTCGTAACAAGGCTAGGCTAGTGGCCCAAGGTTATGATCAAGAGGAAGGTATTGATTTTGATGAGTCATTTGCCCCGGTAGCAAGAATGGAAGCAATTAGGTTGCTTCTAGCCTATGCTGCCCACAAGGGTTTTAAAATATTTCAAATGGATGTCAAATGTGCTTTTCTTAATGGTTTTATAGATAGGGAAGTATTTGTGGCTCAACCCCCCAGTTTTGAAAACAAAGATTTTCCAAATCATATTTTTAAACTTTCAAAGGCCCTTTATGGTCTTAGGCAAGCTCCTAGAGCTTGGTATGAAAGGGCTAGTGCCTTCTTGTTGGAAAATAATTTTCAAAGGGGTACCACCGATACTACTTTGTTTATAAAAGAGTCTAATGATGATATCTTGCTTGTTCAAGTTTATGTGGATGACATTGTGTTTGGTTCGGCCAATGAATCATTGTGTGAAGAGTTTGGAAAACTTATGACTAGTGAGTTTGAAATGAGTTTGATGGGAGAATTAACTTTCTTTCTTGGTCTTCAAATCAAACAAACTCCTAGTGATATTTTTATTCACCAAGGTAAATATGCCAAAGAGTTAATCAAGAAATTTGGTCTTGAAAATTCCAAACCAATGGAAACTCCTATGCATCCAAACACTAAACTTGACAAAGATGAAAATGGGAAAGATGTGGATGAAACAAAGTATAGAAGAATAATAGGATCTCTCATGTATCTTACATCCTCTAGACCGGATATTGTTCAAAGTGTGAGTGTATGCTCTAGATTTCAATCTCACCCAAAGGAATCCCATCTTTCGGCCGTTAAAAGAATCATTAGATACATTAAAGGCACATGTGATCTTGGCTTATGGTATCCAAAATCTAATAAATTTTGTGCAGTAAGATTTTGTGATGCAGATTATGCGGGAGACCGAGTGGATAGGAGAAGCACTTTCGGAATGCGTTGCTTCCTTGGAAGCTCACTCAACACGTGGTCTAGTAAGAAACAAGCCACGGTTGCTTTATCCACGGCTGAAGCCAAATATATATCCGTGACTGCTTGTTGCTCTCAACTTATATGGCTTAAAACTCAGTTGAAAGATTACAAATTGAAAATCAGTAGTATACATCTGCTTTGTGATAACATGAGTGCAATAAATATTTCAAAAAATCCTGTACTGCACTCTAGAACCAAGCACATTGAGGTTCGATATCACTTTATTAGGGAACATGTGCAAAAGGGTACTATTCATATCCAATTTGTAAAATCTGAAGAGCAACTTGCTGACATTTTCACCAAACCACTGTGTGAAGATAGATTTTGTTCATTGAGAAATAGTTTGGGGATGATGGATTTAAATTTTGTTGAAAAAATGTGATTCTCATGCCTTTGTTTGTTTTTGTCTCGTAGGCAGCAGGGAGACAAATCTGGGCACATGATGAACAAGCCATTAAACATGGAGAGACTGAAACCTGGTACCTTGAACTAAAGTCCATTCAACCACCTTTGAGCTCATTCCATGATACTGGCTCATTATTTTTTTGGCATTATTTTTTTATAAATTATTTTTTTAAAATAATTTATTCTTTGAAAAGGGTTTCACATCATATATTTCAAAAGAGAGTTTTTATCAAATAAAATCTTTTTCCTATATCTTTTCCCACTTTTCAAGGAAAGGTCTTTTCATTTACTCCTTTTTATTTTTAAATTCTTTTTGAAAACCATTTTTCATTAATGCTGATTGCTTTAAATGAGATTTTCCCACTAAGTATTTATGATGGTGTAACCTCTCTCCACCTTCCACTCTCTTCGGCACTCTCTTCAACTTCTCCCTCTCTATTTCTTTTCTTTCATCATGAGGAAGAAACTCGCCACTCGCCGAAGCACTAGAACCCCCCCATACCCAAAAATCCTCCATCATCCAAAGGTCCACAATCCCATACTCTCATTCCCACTCGTCCTCTTCACCCTCTACTCACTCCATTGACTCCATGGAAAAAAAAGTCATCCATTCGAGGGCTTCAACAAGGCAGGAAGCAGCATCATCAAAGAAAAATTCAAAGGGAAAGGAGACAGTACCCAAAGAACAAGAAGACTCAACACCTCCATCTCCTTGTTCGTCACCACCTCCACGACGTTCTACCCCTCATCCTTCAGGTCGCTCGGCCCCCACTCAATGTACAAAGAAGCCTACCCTTCATGACACCCGAGAACCATCAAACCTTGATTCATTGGACTTCAAAAATAAATATGGTAAAAGCCACTCTCACTTTGACCCTTACCACTTTATATCTTGTGCAGCTTTTGAGTTTCACTCCCAAGTGTTGGTAAACCGTCATCTCTGTGCCTCTTATGTGGTTAATCTTAAAAATCTTTCCGAAAAAGGTATTGATTTCACAATATATTTTCATGATCTGAAATAGACTCCTATTTTCAAAATCTAAAAACCAGTTTACCCAAACTTGGTACGTGAATTTTATGCAAACATGATTTTTCATGATGGTGCACTGCATTCTTATGTCAAAAGAGTTCATCTTTCTTTGAATCGTGAAACCATAAGCACTGCTCTAGGATATAAAGATGAAGGGGTTAGGGCATATATGTCTAGCAAGTGGGATAACCATGTTGGCATTTTCCTGCAAGATGCTCAGGCTCGGATTTGTGAAAATTTTTCCTCTCTTGATGGCACTAATCTAACCCATAAGGCTCTCGGCCTTGTGCGAACCTTGTTGCACCAAATCATCACTCATGTTTTGATGCCACAAAGTGGTTCTTACCAAAAGGTTACTATTTGTGATACTCTTGTGGTGTTTGTAATTCTAAATTCTGCTTCTATCTCATTTGCTTATCTTATGAATAGACACATGTGGGACTGTGTCCGTAGTGACAAGAAATTCAATCTGCCATATGGTATGTTCCTGACATGCATTTTTGAGCATTTTAATGTGGATCTCAACAATGAGCCAGTTGAGAATAGGTTCTCAACAATTAAAGGTGGAGGAGTTTCCGAATCTGCAAAAGGGAAAAAGGCTAAGAGTTCAAAGGCATCAGTATTCTTTGAAAGTGAATATGAAAGTCTTTCTCCTGATTCTTCTTACAAGTATCGATTTTCAGAAACCATAAAAGATGTCCTCATGGAGTTCTCCAATATGTCCAGCATGATGGCCAGGTCCTATAAATTAAAGAGGCTCGAAAGCAAGCCTATGAGAATGAAAAAGTCTGGACCAAATGCCGTGAAAGGGTAAATTTGCTTATTAAGAGTTTGGAGACTACTGACAAAGACACAGCTCATTCTGAAGAAGAAAAAGATCCTCTTGATTCTGATGACAATATCTCTGATGCATAGATACTTGATCTCTGCTGCTTATGCCCTTGGACAAAATTTATATTGTTACTCTTGGACTTAGTTTTATTTGAAATGTTTCATTTTGGGATGACTGTACTTAATCACTTTGATACTTTGTTTATGTTTTAATATTTATGTTATGAACTGCATTGCTTTTTCCTTTCATCTATTTTGTTTGCAGGTTCCCTCCTTGATGACAAAAAGGGGAGGAAAAGATTAAAAAAGGGGCAGCTGAATTGAAAATAGAATTGGGGCTGCCAATTGCTCTAATTCTTGTGCTCTGTTATTGAGTCCTCTGTTTCTGATCTAATCAGATTTTATGCTCTGTTTGATTATTGTATTATACTCTGTTTTGGCTGTTGGATGCATTAGTCTGTGCTTTGCTATAATGGCTGGTTGTACTGTTATATTGTTCTTGTTTTTAAGCAGCTTGTTAAGTGGTTTTATAAACTTGAGCCTTGATTCATTTTGATTAAAGTGTTTGCTCAAGTACAAACAATTTTTGATAAAATGGCTCTGTCTTCTTAGGTTTCATATTTTAAAAATATAAATTTTTCTGGAACTGTTTGAGCATGCATACATGTATTGCTTTCATAAATATTAATGGATAATTGGGCACACATTAAGGGGGAGCAGTTTGATCAATTGAAAGGGGGAGGATTCGGCCAAATTATCAAGGGAGTTTTCTAATCCTAATCCTTTTCAATTAAGTTTTAATAATGTTTGTCATCAAGGGGGAGATTGTTGAGTTTGGAAAACTTGAATTATTATGATGATCAAACATTCTTAAAATATTAGTTAGAAAATTATTAATTTGTTAATTACTTCAAATTGTTTAGTTAATGTATTTGTTAGTGTGCAGATTTTAATTGATGGGCCAAAGGCAATTTAAGCCCAACTTATTGTTCAAAAATAATCAGCCCTTGAGCAAAATTATTACATACTATGTGGCTAAATTTTAATAAGGAAATAAAACAAGATTGGGCCAAGAAACCCACGCACAACCTAAGATAATTTTCTTATTGATCCAACATTGCCGTGGTCCGAATTGGAAGAGGAATGGTTCGGTTACCTACTCCATTGGTTAATGAAATTCCAATTTTAATTTAATTGAATACATGCATAGGTAACCAAAACTCAAAATTAAATTGGGTTTAATATTACATTAAAAGCTTTGTCTCTTCTCTCTCCTCTCTCTCTTTGTATTCGGTCATATCACTTCAA
This sequence comes from Arachis ipaensis, assembly GCF_000816755.2. Taxonomy (NCBI): domain Eukaryota; kingdom Viridiplantae; phylum Streptophyta; class Magnoliopsida; order Fabales; family Fabaceae; genus Arachis; species Arachis ipaensis. The sequence goes on along the minus strand of NC_029794.2, from coordinate 6,696,478 downwards.
TAAGAAGAAGAAAAAAGAAGCAAATTATCAGAGAAAGTAACAGTAAAGTCTAATGGAAGAAAAGGCTAGGATGATAATAGCTTTTGAAAAAGGAAGATCCGAAGCATGCCATAGCTAGATCTTTGCCATTGAAGGCAAGATTTTGAAGAAAAGCTTCAAGATCCTCCATACCAAGAATAGAAGCAATCTGCCTTTGTCAGAGAAGGAGATCTAAGTTGCAAAAGCTCATTTCCATTTTTGTTCATCAAAGAAAGAAGATAATCTCTGAAGCTACGGATAGGAAGAAGCAAAAATAGAAAGCATGGAGCTGTCAAGGATCAGAGGTTCATCAAGGGTCATAGTTCTTTCTTGGAGCCAAAGTCAAGATCAAGGGCTCAAAGTGAAGGAACTTGATGAGAAGGGTTGAGAGAGGTACGTGCATGTTGGTTTTATTTCGGTTTTCCCTCTCTCTTCTCTCTGTCCGAACCAAAGCTATTTTTTGGGTTGGAGAAGAAGTTACTTGGTTGAACCGATTTCAACCTTGAAAGCTTTCCCTTCTATAATAAGGGTGAACAGCCAAGGGTTGAGACAAGGAGAGAAAGCACAGAGTTCTCATAGCTACCGTAAGTTAATAGAGTTCTTCTCCTTCAATGGGTTTTATTTTGTTTTCTTTTTCTTAGTATTGTCTGTTTGAGTCTCATGGTAAAAGATAAACATGGTGAGGTTTGTAAGAAAAAGGCAGTGAGAGGAAAAAGACAGTGATCAATATTAAAGAAAAAGCCATAGATGTCTCAGAGTTTCTTTGTACATATGTATGTTGTGTTTCATGATCCTGTGGGGATTCCCTTGCAAGTTGAGTTAACACTTTGCGGTTGAAAGCTTGGTAGGATTCCAAGTCATAGTTCAGATTTGGGGATAGAATCTAGATTTGTCCCAAATAGGATTGGATAGATCTTAGGGAAGAATTGGTGTTTGTAATCTGATGATTATAGTGAAATTCTGTCACTGTTGTGATGGAGACTAGATGTAGGCTGCATTGCACTTAGCAGCTGAACCAGGATATATCTGGGTGTGAATCTCTCTTTCTCTTGTACTCCTATTTTGTTTCTGTTGCATTGGAGACAAATATGAAAAATATCTCCTAACCCGTTATGAGACAAAAAAAAAATATCTCTTGACTTGTTATGAGACAAAAGTAGAAACATTTCCTAAAGTTTCTTTAAAAAGACAATTAATATTCAGTAAAAAAAGGTTAAAATTCAACCCCTTCTCTTAGCTATTGATTACCATCAATATAAGTATTATACAAATTATGCATGTTGATTATGAAATGTGTACATTATTCATAAAATTATTAATATGTCAATTTGGTTTATATTTTCGATCTAGTCGTCTAGAGTAGTAGTTTTCTATCATGACTAAAATGATTTATTTTAGCTGCTGAAATCACCACATACTAATTAATTGATGAAAATGATTTTAATTAACAATACTCATACATAACTGAATTGATATCTACTTATTATTAACTTGTGGTGCTGTGGATTGATTTTTGTTTAACTTTAATT
>NC_029794.2:6694520-6694905 GCF_000816755.2 Arachis ipaensis | reverse complement strand
TAAACGATCACAAAATAAATTTGTCGTATAAATAGATTTAGTGTCGGTTATTTCAACTATCGCTAAATTCTGTCAAAACTGTCGCAATATTACGTTTATGATGTAGTATTTAGGTTTGAATATTTAGTGCGTAGTTATAAAAATCGAACAACCACAGCTAAAATGCAGACCTTATTAGCATGCCTCTTTAGCATTGAGCCAATTGTTTCTTAGCTATATAATGTGTTTATAATATTATATATTAAAACTTGGTGCAATTTAAAAAAAAAATATTTGTTATAACTATTTGTATGTACATATAAAATATAAATTTCAACACTCAATAAAAAAACGTTATATTTATAAGAGAGAAAAAATGAACAATATTAATATCTAAAAATAACTA
>NC_029794.2:6675287-6694453 GCF_000816755.2 Arachis ipaensis | reverse complement strand
AACTAGAAGAATCTATATTATTTTATAACAGTAATATTAGAGAGACAAAAAAAAAGTCTTTATATTTTTTTATTAAGATAGTCTCAAAAATATACTAATTCAAAATGTCTTTGTTTATGTCTCATTTATCACACATATTTTTATATTTCTGTATTTTTGTCTCAATATATTTTCATATAAAAATAAAACTATGTGTCATTTGAAACTAAGAAGGAATTGAAATTGCAAAGAATTCTATAAAAGAATTCTATAAACTCAATTAAGAGTCGTTTAAATCAGTCACTTTGTTACTGATTCGTAGAAAAAATAGTAACCACAATAATCATCCAAACCATAACCATAGTAGAACTGGCCTTATATATATATATATACTAGCAAGAGGCCCGCGCATACGCGCGGGTGGGTGATTGAGTTTATGAAATTAATAACAAAAATATAAAAAGAACATATAGAAATTGGATAATGATATATTTGTTATATATATTTATTGAGTTTAAAAATATGATCACAATAATATAACTAATAATTCTAAATCATAATTCTAAATCATGTATTAATTAAACATGCTTAATTCAACAATTACATGAATTGAGTAATAAAAATTTGTAATTAAGAGTTCAGGTAGTATAGGCACTACATTGTATTCATTTTTTGAATGTGCAAGTTTTCTATCTCTCAAATCAAGAATCCATTATACAGATTCTCTTCGTTCTCTGACGTTTCCATTTTTTATTGAAGACCTTAATCTTATATTCTGAGTTAAAGTTAATAACTTCTATTCATGCCATAGATAAAAAGAATCAATTGATGCATTAATAATATCTTGTCTAGATCCATTTGTTATCATAGGAAGAATTTGAACATATGATAATATTATGTAATACTTATTTTAATAATTTGGTTTTGTATTTGTGAAATTTTTGAAGGTATAATTTTGAACAGACTTAGGCTTAGTTTAGTAAAATTTTTCGAAGAGATGCTTCTGCTTTCCAAAAGCATAAGCACCTCGTTTTGCATTTGATAAATCAAAAGCTCATGTGCTTATACTTGCGACTTTTAAAAGTTAGGGATATTTTTTATGAGCTATTATTTAGAGTGAATTACCAGTTCTATCCAAAATATTTGTATTCTAAATTTCTAATTTCAAGAAGGGATTCTCAAAATTCCAACTATAATTCATGATGTATAATTGACGACAGGATAACATTAAATCACTTTTATAAATGTTAGTGATACAAATAAGACAATTTAAATGTTAGAAACACAAATAAGACTTTACTCCAAATGTTGGAGACAAAAATAATATTTTACTCGAATAATAAATATTCGATGGTGTTTCACTACAACATTTTTTAGCTATTGCAACATATCCTGCAAATAATACTCAAAAAGTGTTATCTAAACTAACTAAAGACAACATTTAATATTTGTTACATAAAAATAAAGCTGTTGCAACTCTTTCTTAACAACACACTATAAATGTTCCTTTTTGATCAATTAAAGTACAAGTAAAAAGTATTGCTTTTGTAAATTAAACAAGCAACATTTGTGATATTTATATATTACACTTTATAGGTGTTGTTCTTACAATTTTTAATAAGCTTCTCATTATAAATGTTGCCAAAACTCAACTAAAATTTTTTCTCTAAAATTTTGACATTCTCTCCAATATTTTAACAAAAATATATTTTTTCCTTTTTTTAACTTAGCACAAAATACATCTTTATAATTTATATATTATTTACTGATTTTTTTTTTTTTGGCCAAGGACCTGGACCAATAAGAGTCCAAGTCCAAATCAGAACCCGAAACCCACCCACGTCTCTTCTCATTGTGCAAGAGGTGCTGCTGCACTTGTTAGCCATAGCAGCAGCTACAATTCCTCAGCGTGGTGGCGCAGCCGTGACGACATCAATAAACCACCGACGACTATCCTCTGCATTGATTCAAATCCTACTGAGTTCAAAACAAAATTCCAAGCCTTATTTTCAATTAGAAACCCTAACCCCAACCATTTCAAACCCTTCTGCGCGATTTACCCTTGTTTGTTCGATTTTCTCATCGTTGCTTGTGAAGTTGTGTTCCTCTCTGCTCGCATCGCCGTCGTGCTTGTTGCTGCTCGCGCACTGTTGTGCTCATCGCTGCTCGCATCGCCGTTGTGCTTGTCGCTGCTCGCATCGCCGTCGTGCTTGTCGCTGCTCGCATCGCCGTCGTGCTTGTCGCTGCTCGCATCGCCGTCGTGCTTGACGCTGCTCGCATCGCCGTCGTGTTCGTCGCTGACTTGCATTTCCTCATCGTTACTTCTGAAGTTGTGTTCCTCTCTGCTCGCGTCGCCATCGTTTGACCTTCGATCGTCTTCGCTAGCAGTTCGAGCTTCCATCATTTCTGCTCGCTTGTTCATCACCGGGTACCTATGATTCTGCCTATTCCTTTTTCTTTTTCATTTTGAATCCTAATTTTAATAACGTTGACGTTGTTATTATAGGGTTTTTGGTAACAATGTTGCTGTTTCGAGCTTGCCGTTCATATTTGTGTATTTTGTAACCAGATCTATAAAGTCTTTAGGTTTTGCTTGCCGTTCATCTATGATCTCTTCTAATTTGCCAGCATTCTTCTGCTAGGGTTCATCACCGCTGATCATTGTTCTGCAGGTACTCATGATTTTACCTCTGTTTTTATTTTTTATTTTTGTGTTTTGAATCCTAATTTTTGGTTATATGAAACTTGTTGCTGTGTGTATTAGTGTTGAGGTAACTCTACTGTCACTGTGTGGGTTTAATGGAACTGCATGTGTATTTTAAATCTTCTAGTTAAACTTAAACTTATTTTTACATACATAGCTTTGTGCAGTACCATTTTATTTTGGTTCTTTTATTATGATTTTGAATTTTAGCTTATTTTCATTCTATGTACTCTGTAGAAATTGGGAAACAGGGTAAGTAGTGCTGATATTTTGAGATTAGCAATTGGGAAACAGGGAAAGTATTATATGCGAAACTAATATATAGCTGGTTGTTATAAGTTTCAGCTTTTATCAGATAGTCTCATTTCTACTTTTACTTCTGCATTCATTCCTCAGTCCACTGCAAAAAACAAGGTTCTATTATAACTAACAGAAAATAAAATGAGAAGATTGTATCTTTATTTCTGAGTTTATATTATTATTATTATTATTATTATTATTATTATTATTATTATTATTATTATTATTATTATTATTATTATTATTATTATTATTATTAGTCTCTTGAGCGTTCCACGTTTGTTGCTGTTTATATTATTATTATTAACTGCCAGAAACTGAGTATTCACATTCCTGGCCTCATGGTAGCAAAATCTTGTTCCCCCTTATTTGCCACGTGTGCAACTCAGTGGGTCCCACCCTTGCATTTGATTGGTTCTTCTGCTCTCTTACTTCATAAATATATTGTTATTGCAGTTTGCACTTTTGGTATGTAACATAAGCTTGTTACATGTTATATACTAACAAGGGAAGAAGAATTAGAAAAGAAGAAAAATTGCAGTCTTATTATCTTCCCTTAACCAAATTCCACACAACGAAGATAACTGAATATTCTTCCTTATTAAGGTACTCTTCTAAGTTCTAACATGCTTGAATTATTGTATATCATTATTGTTTTTGTTTGGGATCTTATTATTCATACTTCATACATGTTCATACTTTGATTAATATGGTTGAAGTTTGGTGAAATTCACTGGAAATCACTTTTCTATTCATGTTATGTTACCAAAATTCTTAGAACTGCTAAGACCAATACTTGAATCATCACATGCCTTCTTTCCATTGGGGGACCCTATTCGGAATAGATATATATGGCTACTTCATTGTACAAATTAACGCGTATATTCATAAATATCTTTTTGTAATTTTCTTTATATATAGTCATCATGTACGTATCTTATCCTTGGTTTTTTTGACTAGCTCTGTGGACCTCTTATCTTTGTTATGACAATTATTAGAATAGCAGGGGCAAAGATTTACATCTTAGATTTCTTTTTTTCATTTATAAGTTAAGCATAGGAGAGAGATTCATCACTGCAAAAGGAAGAACTCTGTTGTGATAAATAAACTCAATAAAAATAATATAATAGAATGCAAATATTTTTGTGAAGTACAAGTTTATGCAATTTTTTTACGGTAAAAATATCAAAAATTAAACGTGTTTTAGTTAAAGGTTAAAATTACAGCTAGAAGTGGACCTAACCAACTTATAATCCAACTCTTTTTGTCTTAGCTGTCCAACAAATGGTACAATCATGGCTCATACAAACTCCATTTCTATGCTTACAATTATATTATCAATGCTCTCTATGGTTAATTACTGCTAATTCATGAGAAATTGAATTTGAATTTGATCATATATGTTACTCTTTCTATAGTGTTTCTTTTAATTTCTTATTAAAAAAACTTAAATCACTGTTTTGCCATTATATTGGGTTTGGTCTAATTGTATGAAATTGAAACTAACTTATTTTTTAGTTATTTTGTCTTCATCAGCTCAGAGATTCTTATGGTGGTGGAGTTAACATGCTACAAGAAGAAGAAAAAGTCATAACAGGTGATAGACAATAACAGTGAGGCAAGGTTTTTGGGATTTGAATTTGGTAGTTTTGAAATATTGGGAAAAATTTGTTAGTGTTATGACTTGTATATCATAGTCAAATGGAGTTGTTTGAATCATATTTTCATAGAGTTCAATTATGTTAATTTTACAACTTTTGGTGTTTATTAGTATCTTGGCATCCTGGGCATTGTATTTAATTTGTTTGTGGATTTTGATTCAATAATGATATCTGAGATTGTGTTAACCATCTGTATTTGATGATTTGCTTATCTCCCTTTACTGTTGCTTGTCTACTTCAAGAAGTTAGAGATGACTGATGATTAAGTCTTAGGATTCATTGCCAACTTTCTTGGCATTTTCAGTTTTGCTTTGGTTATAGCATATCACTTGTTTGTGACCAACCTTAAATATGAAGCTAGCTAGAATACTTTGAATTTTCTGATGTATTTGAGACAAAAAGTTTTGATTGCCAGCGTAAAGTGCTTATTAGCTATGGAGTTGTTATTAACTAAGAGTGTGAATTGTCAATTGACCTGAATTCTTGGCCTATTGTTGGTTCTTATTTTGTTCTCATTATGATAATGAAACTAAAGCTGGCTTGTTTTAATTATTTTGTCTTCATTAGCTCAAAATGATTCCTCTGGTGGTGGAGTTAACAAGCTACAAGAAGAAAAAGTCATAACAGGTTTATTAGATGGAAGTGGAGAGTATACTCTTGCTTATGAGGATAACGAAGGAGATAGAATGTTTGTTAGAAATGTGCCATGGCAGTAAGCATGTTTTTGTTTTCTATTTTTATTGCTATGAATTCTAATCACTTTATTATATATGAAAACATGCATATATGAAATTTTTTTTTGATATATATGAAAACATGCATGCATAATAAAGTGTAATTGATATATGAAAACAGAATTTTGACTAATAGTTTAAATTTTGCCTGCTGAATTTAACAAGTGATTAAATTCACTAAACAATTAGTTGCTGTTGTTTGAGTATTGACAGCTTTCTTTTATTTTGAAGCCAAAACTCGCTGTTTGTTATATGTATCACATGCATCAACCAAATCAAAGAAAAAATAAGTGTTAGTTCTTAGTTTGAAGCTTTTCTTACTTCATAAAGTACAACAACAAATGGGATAAAAAAGGTTAGTTCTATGAGAAGCATATATATTTCAACAGTAATCACCTATAAAGATATCTATTTTTCAAAAGTTTATGCACCAACTATACTAGTTAGAAAAATTAAATTAAAGTGGTAGTTTCATCTAGCAAGGAATTATGGCCACTAATACAGACATAGGCTATAGAAAAGCTTTCAACGCATCAGCCAAATATGTGAGTTTGAGAGCTTTTATTATTATTTTTCCATTTTTTGCATATTCATTCTGTCATATGAATCCATCTATGGCCTATCACTATTTTCCCATCACTTTATTGCTCCCTGCTATTGATCTTGGTAGATGTGACAACTACATAGTTTTTTTTATCAAACTCATCAATTAAAATATTTATCAATCAATTCTATTTCTGATGAAAATAATTATTAATTAATTTGTTGTGTATTATTTTGCAGATTTAGGTATTATTGAATTTACATGGAATAAGCCAACACATGGAGAAGAAATATACAAGATATTTTTTTGGCAAACATGAATTATTATTTTGTCACTAACATAATAATATAATTTTTAGTATGTAATTTTGCTTGGATTGTATATAAGATTGTAATGGACTAAATAAGTACCTTGCCTGTTCTTATTTAATTATATTTTAATTTCATGGATCTAGAAATCTCCTAGGGGAAGAATTGATAATTTAGATTTTAAAGAGATTGAACGGCCTGAGCATCGGTTGAACTCTTCATTGAAGCAAATTAGGCCTAACAAGTAACAAGGTATGCAAATTTAGTAGCCGACTCTCATCAACTTTATATTGAGTTCACTGGGCTGATATCATTATGGTAATTAGAGATTATGTTGGTTGATTACTTTTAATTTGTTCATAGTTGCTTATATGTGATCGTAGTTTATCGGGATTTGGTGGCATATATACAACTAGCTTTGAAGATTTTCACTTAGTAATTTTTGGTATACTGAATGCTTCACTAACAAAGGAATTTTGCACTGTAATTTTTCTCATTTATTTATTAAATTACTGAGATAAATGTGGACTTCAAGATCAAGCTTTTTACAATTGATGGCAAAAGAGTGAAGTACTATTTGGGACACAGGTAACTACTGATTTTCTAGTTATTTGATATATCCTAGTGCTCCACTCTATATTGTGTGTGAAAGTTATTGTTTCTCACTATCATATGGGTTACAATGAGTTTGAACTTATTTGAGAAAAAAATAGAAGGAACCACTTCCAATTTTTTTACTGATCTTCTACTTCCAATGAAAAATGTTTTCTAGAGGATTTTCATTTTACTATAAGCATACTATTGAAAATGCTTATTTTTTGTGTATTATTTGCAGATTTAGCATATGGGATAAGTCAAGCATGGATATAAAATATGCAAGTAGATTGATATTTTTTGACAAATATTAATTACTATTTTGTTATGACAATTATTGTTAGACAAGAATTTTATTGTTTTGTTGAGAATTATTGATGAATATGTATTTGAAATACTAATTGAACTTTTAATATCAATTCTAATTAGAATTTTATTATTAGTTATTTGGTCTCTTTTATAAATTTTTTCTATTGTGCACAAATTTATTTATTAATTAAAATCATTATATATGTATGAACAAAAAATTTTATTTTTTTTGTATTTTCATTTCAAAAGTAACTTTTATTTTTGCCAAAAGGCAACTCTTTTATTAGTTGCATATTTTGAATATTAGACAACACTTATATGGTTGCATATTCAAAAGAAAAAGCAACACTTGTTTAAGTTACATATCCAAAAGAAAAGGCAACACTTGTATAGGTTGCATATCCAAAAGAAAAGGCAATACTTTAAAGGGTTGCATATTCAAAACTAATAGGCAACACTTCAAAGGATTGCAAATTCTAACTTATAAGCAACACGTAAAAGAGTTACACTTTATTACAAATAGGCAACACTTTTTAGTAGTGACCAAAATACGAGAGAAGAGATAACACTGCAAAAGTGTTGTCTCAAACACACTTTTGAAGTGTTGTTGTTTTTCAACCAAAGGCAACACTTACCAATTGTTGCTCTCAAAAGCGTTGCTTTTGAAACAAAAAAGTGTTGCCTTGATCTAAGGCAACGGCTGCATATGCAACGCTGACCAAAAACGTTGCCTTAGGCCCGAAAGTGTTGCCATTGATTAAAAGCAACTTTTTGTCAGCCTTTAGGCAACACTTTTTAAATGTTGCCTCAACCTGAAAATGTTGTAGTGTTTGCATCATCATATGTGAAATTCACAACTAAAAGAAATAATAGCCTTCACATTTAACATGATTTATCAGCGTCTCAACAAAAGTTATATGGCTTGTTGCTTACCTGAAATTAATTGAAGATGAATTTATAACAAGAATCTAGTGCTTTTAGTTTGTCCATACATGGTTACATTCATCATAGTTACAAAAAGTCAAAATTACCACTTTATACTAGTGCCTAGTTGTCCTCAACCATCTATTACTTTATAGATTTAAAAACAACAAATACACTATATTCGGAATCATAAATCCAAAACAGTATATTAAATAGTATTTGAAGGAAAATTGTTGTCCAGTACAAAACAGTGAAAATAATAATAGAAAATAGAAACCCACTTGAATGTAAAACTATTCTAAAGATCTAAATTGTTACTTAATCTCATTGCTACATTATAAGAGTCCCTTGTAGCCAGCTTATAAACAATTTATTCATAATAAGAGATCTCTTTACACAAAGTATTTATTCATAATTTAGATTAATTAAAAGAAAATTAGGTAAATATTCAATCACCTAAGTTAGTAATAAAAAATAAAATCATTCAAAATAAAAAAAAATATAATTTCTAGTCAAAATAAGAAGAAAAGTAAGAACCTGATAAATTTTATACGATAAAAATTGTAAAAGCATGGAATTTAGATATAAAATTGTACATGAGTAACCTTCTTTAAATACATTATTCTCTTTGCTCTATATTTTTTTTGTGTAATCCTCCTTGCTCTAAAATTGCCAAAAAATTCCATTACAAACTCACTTAACTGCAAGTTGAACAATTTGGAATCAGAAACATAATATTATTGGAGTCCAAGCTTTTAAAGTCATTACATGATGTCAAATGATATAGCTTTCTAAAGAATTGTAGATAATAAACTGCATAGTTTCTCATGATTTGCTACACCTAGTCCTAAACTTAAAATAAAATGACAAACCCGGAGGCAGCAAGTAATTCAAAAAAGCAAAACATCATGATTTTTTCATTTCTCCTACTACTTAAAAGTGATAGACTTATTTCCACTACAATTGCATCGCTAAATCCAAAACCACGGGCTACTCATTAGCACCAAAAGTTGAGAACAAATTATCATAACAGTCACCACCACAAATAGCTTGCAGATTTCCTTCTCAATCAAAACCCTACTAATAAAATTAATCATGTAAATATTATTTAATACAACTGTTAATCATGTAAAATAATAAGAATTTTCACATTAGTAACAGAGAAAAAAGAGGTCTTATTTCTTGTAAGAAAGAATATTATAAGATACACTTTTATTAGTTCCCATGAAAATTGGAGAATTTTTAGATTGTTAAAATAATAACCACCATAATAAAATAGCAACATTATAGTGGAGCAACTGCAGTCATAATATCTTAAGAGTTTAAGCTTTGCTAAGATCAAACATAAAACTCAAAAAGTTTCAAATTCTATGGTTTAGCATGCTTATTTAAGTTAATCAAAATGCAAAAAATGTTAAATAACTTTTTGGTTCACTTAAAATTCATTTATAGCTCATGTAATTTATCATATTTATTTAGATTTTGATACAAAAACAATTCAAAAAGATCGGTTTTGATCCCACAATTTCTTGGTCTATATTAAATGTTAAAAGTGGTGACAAAAATAATATAGGTGCCAGACATCAAGTTTTTAGATACCATTCAGTATTTAAAAATTAAGGGCAAAAATAAATTAAATATCTAAAAGATATTCACATATTTGATTCACACTTCTCATAGGAAATACATTAATAACCAAAATACTTCAAATTAAACCCCAAACTCAATGACTTTATTTTTATTTTACATCGTTTGAAAAATTCAATGAGTATAAGATAATACCAATGAAATTAAATTCATTTCATATTACCAATATATAGTTTAACAAATCAAGTTAGTAGTACTTATTCACCACCTTTTCCTCTGCCATCTCCTTTCCTCACCCTTAAATAAGTCACCTCATTCAATAATATTCTTCAAAAATGCCTAAGCTTGTTTAACTTTCTAATAATGAAAAAACTACCGTTAATTATGGACAATTTCAATTACTACTTTCTCAATGTCAATTGAATAGTCTTAGAAAAGACCAGCTGAAAAATAACACACAAAAAACTACCTCCTATGATATTTTAGCAATTTCTGCTAACACAAAAAAAACTATCAAAATCTCTTGAAATACTACGAAAAGAAATGCTCACCAACAACAACCCATTGAAGAACTTCACCAAATTGAGGAAGGAGAAGAATCTTTTCAAGATCTGAAATAAATTAACTATCATTTGTAAATTTCTATAGATCTAAAATGAGATGTTTCTCTTAGTAAATAGGAGAAGCTTAGTTTTCATGTATAGTTGAACCCAAAATATCCAAGCAAGAGGGATTCACCATATTAGAAGAAATAAAAATATGTATGTTTATGATGAAGACTTTTAATTGCTCTTTTAGCAAAGCTTATACAAAAAGAATATTTGAAAAGAATATCTAAGTTAATGTATCATGAATGAGTGCAATAAAATGTAACCAATCTTCATTGAGATAATCTTTTCTAATGGCTTCAGCAAATTGCAACAAATGTTAAAAATCAAATTAAAATTGCTAGCAAACAATAACAAAAAATATGAAATTGCATGGAAAAAAGCTTGGTCCGCAAAAATGTAGTGAGAGTACTTACCTAATATTAGCTTTTTGGCGTCACCATCTTGCTACAGAGCTGTTGCCTTAACACTACAGCATCAACACCAACGCCGCTGAGCCTCTCTTTTAATGGGTAGTAAACACAACAGAATGGGTATTAGCTCTCATGAAAGAGTCAAAGCAGTTGCATTCCTAAGCAACAACACCTGAAAGAGCAATCACTTTTACCTCACACTCTTGCGATGGCAACCCGCAGTATGCACCACTGTTTCAGCATCTAAGAAAGAAAGAAAATTAATGATTCAAAATGAAACATTGGCATTAATTTCTCCCAAAAGTTCGCATAGACAAATACACAAACATTTTATGAGCAAGGAGATTAATTAATTACATACAGTTATGAGATTGTTGCACACATATATTGCTACCCTCTAAAAGGGAAAAAGGAAAACTTTAGCAATGACTTAACAATTCGGAATAAGCATTGTTATTCACTAAAATATGGCTCTAAAGGCAAAACATATAGCAAAAACAAAATTTTGTCTTACCCAGTGTATGCTTTAGGTCAAGCGCTGCGACAGAGGTGGATAGTATTTGTTCAACACCTTCACCTCTCCCATCTTCTCTCTTTTGTGTTTGATTATGTTTCGGTCACTGAAACAACCACAAATATTCAAACTTGAAATTAATAATTTAAGTAAAGATCGAAATATTAAAAATTAAAATTCTCAATGCCATGTAATAATTCAATAATTTTTCAAACAATAAAATTAAATGTAATCTTCATTTTCATATTTTCTAATTATAATCATCCTTATCACTTATAAAACTCATACGTATTCGAAGGATTTGTGGTTTGTATTGTAGCAGTCAATTTACGTAAATTTGTTAAAAAAATATACGTGTACAACTAAATTTCTGAAAAGAAAAAATAGATTTGATAGTAAGAAAAAATCAATGATATATTTGATTCGAAAACATAGCAAGAAAATAGCCCTTTTAAATGAGCTTTGAGTTTTAATATTTTTAAATTTGTCCACCGAATCCTTAAACAAACTCTATAACAACTACATTTACGTCTTTATATGTAGGCTTAATCTTATCGTCATCCCCTGAAAAAAGAAAGAATGCAAGGAGGCATGGAACTTTGACTTTGAAGGAAACAATCCGACAAAAAAAAATGACAACAATAATAAAATTAGTGGTCACTATAAGAAAAACGTTATTATAGAACAATTTTCTTTGACAACTTAGACTATTAAAAGAACTCAAAAGTCAAATAAATGCACAACAAATGAAGGAGTTCTTATAAGTCATTTTAAATTTTTTTTGCATAAAACACACCTTCAAAACCACTGGAAACTAATTAAAAAATTTCATGTAATAGATTAATTTCCCAATGTCTCAATTTAGTAAGTATAATAGTAGTAGTAGGTACCTCCAATGTAAAAATCTCAAAAGTTAGAGTTGATGCAGAGGGAGTGTGGATTCTGAAACAGCATCATCTTCAAAAGAGAACGGTGTCATCTTTCCTCTTGAGACCATCATATTAAATTGGAATCTCTTTGATTGGAATGTATCTATTTGACACAAAAGATAAATAATTAATGAAAATCATTTATGAGCTTATCTTTTAAAAAAACACAAAAAAAATGGAAGATTAATTTTATAAAAAAGGGTCTATGGATAAAATAACATACTTGATAAGTGTTTCAGGGTGAGCAACCACAATGACATAATAAATGCAATGTAATTTGTCAACTGAATTGAAAATCACAAATATGGCACTCCCAAACTTAAAAAATATCATTAAATAATAAGTGTAATAACAATTTTTCCTTTCTGCAAGACTATTTCTTCTTCTTTTGCTTCTGATTCTCTTTTAGTCACTAAAATAATCACAAAGATTTAGACATGAAATAGATAATTTGATTGAAAAAGAAAAGAGAGAAGAATAGAATCCTCAATGGTTGGGTGTGGGAAATTTTTGGACTTTGAAATCAAGGGTGCGCAAAATAATCATGTATTGGAGATTTTAATTTATACTAACCTTTAAAGAGTCACCAGCCAACTTCCAACTGCCTTCCCTTCTTCTTCCGCCTTGGCCGATCCGTTTCCCTTCCGCAAGAAGACCTGCAATTGAAGAAGCAGCTGAACTCGGAACTAAACACTAATCTAAATTAGTGAATTCTGATTATATTAAAAAAATGGAAATATACATTAATTATAAGTTTTGGCCAATTTCAATTACTGATCCAATAAAGCTATAAATCAATATAAAAAAGAAGGAAAAAATGACTCCATGTTCCACTAACTGCTACAGTCAAGATAAAGGTATCCACCACTACAAAAAAAGGCCTATGGTCACGGTAAAAAACTGTGACCATAGCTAGTAAAAAAGGTGACCATAGATCTATGGTCACAGTTTTTTACCGTGGCCTATTTTCTCGTGGCCATAGGTCTATGGTCACGGTTTTTTTATCTATGGTCACGGTTTCTATGGTCACGGTTTCAATTTTCAAATTCTGACACTTTAGGCAACGTTTTTTCACCGTGACCATAGGTTAATCTATGGTTACGCGTAAAAACCGTGACCATAGCCTTATCTATGGTCACAGTTTTCACCGTGACCGTAGCCTCTATGGTCACCCTTCCCTAAAACCGTGACCATAGCCTTATCTATAGTCACGGTTTTGGCCGTGACCATAGCTTCTATGGTCACCCCACCTAAAATCGTGACCATAGCCTTAACTATGGTCACGGTTTTCGCCATGACCATAGCCTCTATGGTCACCCCTCCTTAAAACCGTGACCATAACCTTATATATGGTCACGGTTTTTTGCTGTGACCATAGTCTCTATGGTCACCCCGCCTTAAAACCGTGACCATAGCCTTATCTATGGTCACATTTTTCACCGTGGCCATAGCTTATCTATGGTCACGGTTTTTTGCCGTGACCATAGCCTTATCTATGGTCACAGTTTTCATCGTGGCTATAGCTTATTTTACTGTGATCATAGCCTGTTTTATTTTATGAAATTTAATTTTTTTTAAAGCATAATCACATCCCAAAATGATGATAAATACAAATAAATCTAAGAATAAGAAAGTCAATAAATCTAAATGATAAAAGTTTCATTAAAAATCAGATATCCATTACAACACTAATCAAAATAGGGTATAATTTATCCATTACATGTAATATTGGATAAAGTCTCTAATAAAAAAGTAAAGAACACATCAAAATAATATATTTAGGTAACAAAAATCATTATAAGACCCATCCCATCTTATATTTGCTTAGAATATATTTTCTTCACATGTCCTCCTGCTAGCAAAAGAAATAAACATGTTAATAATAAATATGGAGCACAAGTTTAATAAGTCAATGAACATTAAAATTTCAACCACTAAACAACAAAGAGCATTTGCTAAGATTTTGAGCCACATAAAAAGGATATACTAAGTATAATAAGAACTAGTGCTTCTGCTAATAATTTTATATGGATTTAAACTTTGATTGGATTAATGTTAATTTTTTATTTTGGCTTGGCTTGCAAGGCAGTTTTCTTAGGATAATTAATATGAGTAACTACGAGGCACTTGTCTCTAACATGCACTCTCTAATCATCATTACATTTAATTTTATTCGTTCAAAATTCATTCAAAACTTAAGGCTATATGGCCACTTTGATTTGCACAAATTTCCATCATGTATGCTCATAGGAACTTGATTTTAGGCAAGCTTCAACTCAATGCAAACTAATATTATACAACTACTAATAGAAGTGACGGTAATTAAATAGTATGTAGCATATATAATTAACAAGCTAAGGTGGCATTATTGATTAATTAAAATTGTAAAATGAAGTTTATTGTTTCTTAGTAAAAGGAGGCAGAAAGCGTTCTAAGTCTAACATAAGAATCATAAAAAGCTCATACTAAATTTGCGAACTGAGAACAAAAGAATCAGAATTTTAGTGGGATGAAATAGAATGAATCAATTTCATTATGAACCATTCCATTACAAAATTTAACCATTCAAACCGTAATAGCCATAACTTTAGTTTGGACTCATTTTATATTTCTATTCCTTTTCATACTGTCAATCACAGCATAGCCCAATGAAGCATACATTGAAAGTGAAATTTATAAGACCAAAAATGAAATTTAACCATGCACTCTCTAATCTTTTACTGCCAATCACAGTAAAAGAATTCACACACTTGGTCCTCATTAAGTCATTAAAAGTTCAAAGTTCAAAGCACATGCATCATTAAAACAACCTGGCAATATGCTTTAAGTTATAAATTTAATTTAATTTCTTTCTAATTTAATTTAACTCACCTATATCAAAATTTTCTCTGCTTCTGTAGCTGCTTTTGGGTTAAGTGGTAGGCCCAGTACTGGAGCTAGCACACTATGTAGAGCAAATGGACCTAGAAGAAGAAGAGCAGGTCATCAAAAAGTGAGGAAGCTGGAAAACTTTTGCACACAATATAAAAATAACATGTTCAATGCTCAAAGGAAATTGCTTGAAATTCATGCAAAACATAATATTATCATGAACATGCAGAAGAAGGATGTCAATCAACTGCAACAAGAATTGTAATAATTAGTGCCAACAAGAAATCTCAGAGGAAAGAGGGCTCTTCTACAATTTACACTACATATAAAGAAACCTGTTGCATAATATTTGCATGGGAAATTTGTCACTAGTCTCCCGTTCAATTTAGTTCAGTGTTTAGCAGTTTGATTTAATTCAGTCTTCTACAACTATTTACATTATCCAGAATGGGGTGTTTGAAACAATTTTCTGAAGTATAATCTTTATATTTTTACTTCATGGAACCTCACTACAATTTTCTGAAGT
This sequence comes from Arachis ipaensis, assembly GCF_000816755.2. NCBI lineage: Eukaryota > Viridiplantae > Streptophyta > Magnoliopsida > Fabales > Fabaceae > Arachis > Arachis ipaensis. The sequence continues at coordinate 6,678,948 of NC_029794.2, read as the reverse complement.
ATAAAGCTCCAGCCATCCAGTGTATAAAGCTATGAAAGGAAGTCAACATAAATATGAACTTCTGAAATAGTATTAACTTCGATTTTAATTTGACATTCAGCATAACGAATGAAGCACTTGCCCCATGGCAAAGTTCAGGTGATGCCAATCCAACACAAAGTGACAGAGAGAGCCAACAAATTTTATTTCTACCAATAAATTTTTCTCATTGATCATTTTTAACAACAAACTCAATTATAATTTTTCAATCCAAAGCAGCAAACAATATTAAAAAAGAAAGAATTTACAGACTGAAATTAACTTAGCTTGTATATATGTGCAGTATTTAACTTAAGAAACTAAACATGGCATACTTGAACATACAAAATCGTTCAACAAACTTTAGGGATTGTGTCAATTAAATAAATAAACTTTGCTCAAAATTTGGTGTTCAAATCCTGATTTGAAAGAAAAAGATCGCGCTCAAATTGTTGCAGAAGAGACTTCTACTTCATTACCTGAGGGATAATGAATTCTCAATCCATTGTTTACCCTAATCATCCAATCAGAAGCTAGTATTTCCGTTTTCTTCCCCTAAATTGTGGTTTTGGAATTGCTATCGGATTAACTCTCTTCAACCCATTGGACAAAGATCTTCTCTAATAACCTTCCACCAAGTAAAAAGGTTTTGACTTTTTGCTGAGGAGCGAAACAAAAAAAAAAAGTTTGAAAGACACTTGTCATTCTCTCAAAAATCATCTAACATTGTTACAGGGAGGATCATAATTACATGTAACAAAAACACCACCGTTATTACAAGTTACTTTGGCACATCCAACGCGCAATGAATTTCTCCAAATAATTTGAGTATAGTGAAGACAATCCACACCACCAACACAAGTGTTAAAATTATAATCATAATATGGCTTCTCATTTACCCACAATCTCACGGCATCAGTGCCTGAAACAATATAACCTCCCCAATAACCCATTGCAATATTCTCTATTTCTCTCCATAGGGCCCACCTGAGGAATAGATCAATTGGCAATCTCTACCCCGCCCCGCCTTTTGTTTTTTTTTTAAACCATTATTATATTATTGGTATGTTATCTTAAAAAATAACGAAATTATAAACAATTGAATTGAATACTTAAATTATAAAATAACCTAATATTAGTAAAATATTTAGTTGATCATCATGATTCATGGTTTACAATTGAGTATATATCCAATAGATTAGACTCATACTCAATACTCGATAGTAATTAATGGTTTCAATAAATTGAGCCAAATCATCATTTTCAATGAATTTTGATATTTTCAAGTCAACAAAAGATTATTTACCATTTTTTTTACCATATTTTGATTGTGGAAACAAACCGATAAAAAATAGAGAATTGGCATGTTGGTTTAAATATAGGATAAAATCAAAAGAATTAATCACTTGTTAATATTTAACATTTCTCTAAATGGTATAGACAAGGAACCAAAATAAACAAGATGGTGACTTCTTTTTAGACGTAGTAATAATAATAATAATAATTTAATCTAGTCTTCCTTATGAAAGAATTTTCTATGTTAATTAAGATCCCTATAAATACGTCACAACTGTAGCAACATTTTCACTATACATACATCACTGAAATAATTAAGTAGTTGTTATTATTATTGGTCAAAACATGGATTCATTCTCTGTTGTGTTGTGTGTGTTAGGGTTAGTGATTGTGGGTCATGTGGCTTATGCCCAAGACTCACAAGATTACCTTGATGCTCACAACGCAGCAAGATCCGAGGTTGGTGTTCCAAATTTGTCTTGGGATGACAAAGTTGCAGCCTATGCACAAAACTACGCCAATCAGCGAAAAAGTGATTGCCAATTGGTCCATTCCAATGGCCAATATGGGGAGAACATTGCAGTGGGCAGCGCTGACTTTTCCGGCACGGATGCCGTGAAATTGTGGGTGGACGAAAAGGAATACTATGACTATGGTCCTAATAGTTGTGTGAGTGCCCAAGTCTGTGTCCACTACATACAAGTAATTTGGCGTGACTCGGTAAGACTTGGGTGCGCCAAAGTAACTTGCGATAATAATGCGGGCACTTTTGTTCTTTGCAGCTATGATCCAGGTGCTAATATCACCGATCAAAAGCCTTACTAATATAAACGATGTTGTTGTTATGTTGTCTATTTAAATTTTTTAATATAATACTGCTAATCTGAATTCTTAACTCTTTTTGATTAAGGATGCTGATTTAGCAGTAATAACAAGGCAATATATAATAATAAAATCATGAGTTTATGTGTCAAGGCTAGTTATATTATCATGTAGTTATCTTTTTTCATGTAATATGTTGGATTATTAGTCCATATCTCACGTAATTTGTACCCATGAAAATTGTATGTGGTGTGTGTGATATTAATTACAAGTTAAATAGTACATATATATATTCCTTTATCTCTTTGTTTTTAATTATTATTAGCTATTACAGTGATATAATATGTGACTGTAATTGTATTTGTTTTATTTGAATGAGATATAAAATCAAGAAATTAAAATTGCAATACAGAATAAACGTTTGTTCCCTAGGGAGATAAACTGAACCAAAGTGTTAGGTGGGTAAAGGACCGGAAAAGACAAAAAATTAATTAAAAATATTAGACAATGTAATAATTTATTTATATAAAATATGTTCTCTATATATAAAATGAGTAAGAGAACTAATTGACAACTTGGTGATGATAAATCATATGCAACTATATAAATAATATTGTAATAACTATTGTACACATTATGCATGTTGATTATGAAATGTGTACATTATTCATAAAATTATATTAATTTGTCAATTTGGTTTATTTACGGTCTAGAGGAGTTCTATCATGACTAAAATGATTTATTTAAGCTGCTGCAATCACCACATACTAATTAATTGATGAAAATGATTTTAATTAACAATACTCATACATAACTGAATTGATATCTACCTATTATTAAGTTGTGGTGCTGTGGATTGATTTCTGTTATTTCTATGTATGTACAAATAACATCACTAAATTCAGTAGTTTTAAACTACCATAAAACAAATTTGTCGTATAATTAGATTTAGTGTCGGTTATTCTAACGATTTGTAAAATTTGTCGGCATCCAATATACTGTCATGAACCACTCATTCTAAAAGTTTGAGTTGATAGGAAAAGGTAATACTAATGGTTATATCTCTAACATATACAATGATAAATGGTTGATTAATTACATGAAATAATTGAGACGGTTTTAAATTATCGCTAAATCCTGTCAAAACTGTCGCAATATTCCGCTTATGGCACTATAAAATTTTTGTTTATTTGTGGTATTTTTTTTTATTTGTAGAAGTTTATAATCCTACCAAATAGTTTTTGGAGTTTTTAAAACTTTCAAATTTTGAAGTATCACAAGGTCTTTTGTGGAGATTTTTGTGTGTGTTTAGTGAAAATTTTATATTAGATTTTTGTGGTGGTTTTAAATCTTTTTTATGGCAATTTAAAATCCCACAAATTAAATTTTTAATTTAACAAAAATTAACTATTTTATGAGATTTTCAAACCTTCACAAATTTTATAATTATTTATTTATTTTAATTTTAAAATATTTATTAATCTCATTTCATTTACATATTTTTAAATTAAAAATTTATTTTTAT
>NC_029794.2:6665818-6674850 GCF_000816755.2 Arachis ipaensis | reverse complement strand
GTAATATTTAGGTTTGAATATTATTTAGTGTTCAACACTCAATGACAAAAACGTTATATTTATAAGAGAGAAAATAAACAGCAGCTAAAAATAACTATCTAACAAAGAGACTAATTAAAACCAGAAGAATCTATATATTATTTCATAAAGATAAGCTAAGATAGATAAAGTAGCTAGAACACAACATGATGAATTCAATATATTGTTGGTACTAGTACACTTGTGACACTATTATATATAGGTACATTCTACTGTGACTACAATATCAGTGGCTACCATGACTACAATATAGAGGACAAATCAATCAAAGACACTTGTTCTAAGAATTTTGACACTCAAGTTAATTTGACCCTTTTAATTGGCTCTCAATGGTTTAGTTCCAATTTTTTACCAGTGTAACCTTGTTTTCAATCTTAATCATTTTCATACATTCTAGATGAAAAATAAAAGATCTTTTTCCTTATATAATTATTAATGAATTAAGAATTATATATTTTTTTCTTTTTTGGTACTCTCTTGAAGGTAATGCTAGGTTTCTTTCGTAGTGGAAGAAGGAGCATCGAAATTGGTATGAGGCTGAGGCTGAGGCTGAGACACCGAGTGAAAGCAGCAGAATCTGGAGCCATAAAGTCAGCTACAAAGATGTGATAAAAGCCATAATCGTAAAGCCAATTGGATGGGCCTCCTGAAGAATCTATGTTTATATTGGAAGGGAGGGAGGCAATGCAAGGAGAAGAAAGAACAAGAGTGTTTGTAACTATGGCTGCTTTTGGTTGATTAGTTGTGAGAATATAATAAAATAAGACACTAAAAATAAGATATAACTGATAGAGATATAAAAATTAGTGTTTTTATATCTTGTTTGATAATAATTTAAAAATTATAGGAGAGATTAACGTGATTAATTTTAAATCTTTCGAGGATGATTTTGATTAAATTTATCTTTCGGGGATGAAAATAGAGATCGGGGTATCTTTTAGGGACGATTTTGACTATTAACTCTACATAGAATAATAAAAATAAGGGTTAACCACAAAAAACGCTCCCAAATTATTCAAATGCTGATAAAAATACACCCGAATTTTACTATCGACAAAAATGCCTTCAAATAATTTAAAAACACAACAATAATGCCCAACAGTAAATATATATTTTCAAAAAATACCTTAGAGATTGAATTTTGATGCAATTTTTTGCAAGCATAATTATAAAAATAATATATTATTATACATAAAAATTGGTAATTTTTTGTTAAGTATATAATTTTTTTATAATTATTTTTGTTAACAACCAATAATACTTTTAAAAAACTACAAAATAATATATACTTAACAAAAAATCACCAAATTTTAAGAATAATAATATCTCATTTTTTTAATTATGCTTACAAAAAATTGCATCAAAATTCAATCTCTAATGTATATTTTGAGAAATACATATTTAATGTTAGTTTTTTTGCAAGATTATCTAACATTAAATATGTATTTCTCAAAAAATATATTAGAAATTGAATTTTGATACAATTTTTTGCAAGCATGATTAAGAAAATGAGATATTAGTATCCTTAAAATTTGGTGATTTTTCATTGTGTATATATTTTTTTTGTAATTTTTTTGTTAACAACTAATAATACTTTTAAAAAATAACAAAAAAATATATACTTGAAAAAAAATTATCAAATTTAAAGAATAATAATATCTCATTTTTTAATTATTCTTGTAAATAATCACATCAAAATTCAATCTCTAAGGCATTTTTTGAAAATATATATTTATTGTTGGGTATTGTTATTATGTTTTTAAATTATTTAAAGGTACTTTTGTCGATAGTAAAATTCGAGTGCATTTCTGTCAGCGTTTGAATAATTCGAGAGTATTTTTGGTAGTTAACCCAAAATAAAAAATAAATTATATTTTTTTATTAATATTTTTATGTTATTATTGTCAAAATAAATACAAAATATACTAATTTAATATTTTTAGACTCGATATTTCTTACTATATCTCATCTATTAAATATATTTTTATGACTCTACATCTTTTTGTGCTTGTAAACAACCGCAATCTATATGTCCTCCGAAGCTAAAAGGGAATTCAAATTGCAAAAAATTTTGTAACAATGAAAATCCAAACCACAATATAATAGTGATAAACTCAATTAAGAGTCATTTAAATGGGGCAGTGAGTTTCAAAACTATATAAACCAGGTGCCATTTACTAATTTGTAGAAAAAAATCATAACCACAATAGTCATCCAAACCATAACCACAGTAGAACTGGGCTTATATATATGTATATGGATCAATATTGGATCTTGCCTTATTATACATAAACAGCTAATTAACAACAATAATACCTCTTAGTAAGGTCTCTCTCCAATAATGTTACCGGGAGGATCATAATTACATGTAACAAAAACACCACCGTTATTACAAGTTACTTTGGCACATCCAACGCGCAATGAATTTCTCCAAATAATTTGAGTATAGTGAAGACAATCCACACCACCAACACAAGTGTTAAAATTATAATCATAATATGGCTTCTCATTTACCCACAATCTCACGGCATCAGTGCCTGAAACAATATAACCTCCCCAACCCATTGCAATGTTCTCACCATAGGGCCCACCTGATGAATGGATCAATTGGCAATCTCTACGCTCATTTGCATATCTTTCAGCATAGCTTGCAACAACATCATCCCAAACCAAATTTGGAACTCCAACCGCTGATCTTGCAGAATTGTGAGCATTAAGGAGGTCTTGTATTGAGTCTTGACCATAAACTACATCACCCACAATCACAATCACTAACCCCAACATACACAACAACACAGAGCATGAACCCATAGTGATAGTGGTATATACTTGTTATAATTTTAAGGACATAGAATTGCTAAATGGTATATATGTATCTAGGTATTGATAGGAAATTTTTTTCGTGAAGGTATTAATAATTAATAAATTTTTTAAATGAGTCTCTGTGTAGGAATAGTATCTAAAACCATTACTGCACCGGATCTAATACCATTAGTTGATAATTAATATATGGAATCAATTGTTTATTTATATTATTTTGACTGAGAAGTAATCATGATATCACTGTATATACAATAAGCACTAAATATAATGGTTTTACTAGAAATTAAGAGATTTGGCAAAGTATAATTCATATCAAGTTAGAAAATCATTTTCAAATCATTATAGAAAAAAATATTATATTACTATATAGGTTGAATGTAAACGTGGTATATTAGTATAATGACTTAATGTAATCCTTTTGTTAGCGTTGTTGACCAACTATATTAATATAAAAATATTATTTGTATACTAAAATTAATCACTAAAATCAATTATAATATTATTTATTTAATTTATTTTTAATAGATTTTGAACTGAGTTAACGGTACAATAATATTGATATAATTTTAAAACGTTAGAGATATAAATAGGAAAATTAAAATATTAGGGTTAAGTTTGGGAATTACCTTAAACGTTGGGGATAAAAATGATACATTACTCAAACAAATATTATTTATACACAAAGTGAATTCATATACAAATTGATATTATTTAATTTATTTTTAATGTGTATTTTATATTAATAGTTAATTTTAATAGCTAATTTTAGTATATATTTAGCATAATTAATATTAGGTTTAATATAATTATTCTGTTGGTTTTTATAATTTTATTAAATTTTCAATTAGGTTTCTATATTTTTTTCTTTTCAATTGAGTTTCTATACTATATCAGATTTTGTAATTAAATCCCTAGCTATCGTGACAAAAATACTGAAATTAACGGAATATTTTGTATATTTTAATAGAATATTCTGTTAATTTCAACGTTTTTATTACGGTAGGAACATACTTACAAAATTTGATATGGTATAGAAATTTAATTAAAAAATATAAAAACCTAATTAAAAATTTGGTAAAATTATAGAGATCGACGAAATAATTAAACCTTCACTACAAGAGAAGCGGATACTTGTTGCCAGAAATTAGAGTCTGTGGTCGAACTCGCCGCAAATTGGCATATTCACGTTGGCAACAGCTACAAAACTTCCCTAGATAGTAGCTGTTCAGTAAAAACCGCTGCCATTCAACCGTTTTGGTATATATAATCAAGAATTAGCAGATTCTCCTCTAGTCTTCCTCGCACGAACACAAACGGGAGCAAAGGCGTAAAACACATCTCCGCACGTGAATCCTTGTCGCCGTGTAGCTCCGCCCGTCAGTACCAGTTGTATTGCGCTTCCCCTTTCTGGTGGGTCCATCGCCGATCTGCTCCTTCCTCCCTCGGGTCCATTCTTGGTTCAGATTATTGGTATCTAAAAAATCCCTTTTTCAATTTTGTTTTGTTTTCTTTTTGGTTTCATATTTCAATTTGGGGCATATTAATCTTTTCCTTCTTGATTTGGGTTCAATTTACCCTTTTGTTTTACTTTTGTTCTTGCCAAGAACACATAATAAAAGGGGTGAAGCAAAATCCAGTCCGGCAAATCAAAATCGGTACTACAATGAAGACTTGCAACGCGCTGCACCTCTATTCTGGGTCTTTCTTATCTGATATATGATGACATTTTCGTTTCACTGGACCCTTTTTTTGTCCAAAATTTTTCTGTAATAAATATTATTTGTTTGGGTACAATTCATCCGAAGTACTTGATTTCATCGCAAGGTTAGAGACTTTGGTATTGTGTTTAAACAAATTAAGTTAACATGTTTTAAGAATAATCCACAATTGACTTTCTAATTATTAATGCAACCACCAGGAAATCAATTTAATTCACAATGAAATTATATTTCGTATTTCATAACGTAAGAACGTTATAAATAATAAGTCATGAATGTAAATAATATTATGGCTGTATGTTCATGTTATTTATCATGTCCTGGCACAAAGCCTAAGTAAAGAAAAACCACAAAACACTAAAAATCATGCAATTTTAGAGGCTAAATGTCTTGTAAAACCGGACAACTTTGTCTACATTTGACATTGTTTAATCTTTCAAATGTGGCAGGAAAAGGAAGTAAATCAGCTTGATCTTCCAAATGCACAGTTTCAACGCACGGATCAATGGTTACCAGTTTATTTATGGTTAAAAACTTTGGATAAGGATGACTACAAGAAAAAATAATATTTGTAATAAAAAAAATTGTTACAAAAAATCAAAATTTTGAAACAAAAGAATTTTGTAACAAATAAAGGAGCCGTTGCAATATGTTCCGTTACAAAAAGTTTTTGTAATAAAAAATGGAACTGTTACAATTCAAAGTAATATTTTGTAACAAATTTTTCTGATGCAAAAAACCAAAAATTATTACAAAAGTGATAACAAATTTTGATCTTCAAAATATTTTTAGTGACAATATATTTTTTCCTATCATAAAATTTTGTTACAAAATATAACTTGATTTTGTAACATTTTTTCCTTTAGTTACAGAATACTATTTATTTTGTAATAATTTTTTCAATACAAATTACACACATAATTTGCCAAATTATACTTTTTTTAATTAATTAATATATTAACTAATTTACTTAGCAAGCCAACATTTATATATTATATAATAACATAAATAGTTCAAATATCTTTCATTTAACTAAGATTGTTTTATAAATCTTCAACATATAAACTTTAAAGTACAAGCTAACAAGACACATTGAAGAACCCTAATGTAGATACATTGAATAAGAAAAACAAGAAATTATAAATCTCTAAAATGTAATAAGTGCCACACAAGTGCCACACACCATCATGTTCATACAAGTTCCATCATGTATGAACAAGGAATTACAAACTCCATCATGTTCATCCAGCTCCTTTCTCATGGAGAAACTTCTAATAAGTATCACACAAGTGCCACACACCTGAAAAGATCACCAGCCAAAAAATACTAGCTTAAATTCAAATCAAATCAATAATGTTTCAAAGTACAACCCTACTTCTCAAAATTTTTAAAAATTCAGAGTGCTTCTTATGTTCCAAACTCTAGTGAAGATGCTCTATGAATCTCATTCTTACACCAGATTTGGTTCCAACTCAATCAGGTTAATATGAAACTTTATAGGAATTTCACAAGTTGCTACTACAATAGAGTGCCACAATAAAAATCCTAGAAAGTGCAATCACTTAGTAAATTCATATAAAAATTATCATATAACTAAAAGTTTATGGTGAATTACTAGTGTTTTTAATTTCATACTACAATTAAAACAAGAATGTACAAATTTATCAATTTTTACATAATTTTTGCCCAAAAAATTTATTTAAAAAATCATACAATTTTATCTATTGAACCAAATGACTTGAAATTTCACAGGGGACAACTAGGCTCATAAACCAAACTACTCAAATTGGTTCCAAGTGAAAAGCAATTGCGATTTGGGAGTTATATACACTTAGAAAGTTGACTACCCTTTTTTTAACAGATCTTGAAAACTCATTAAGGGTCACATTCTAAAATTCATAAGCTACTCACTTCAATTCCAACGCATCTAAAAATTTATTACCACAAAATACACATCCTAAAATTTGATACCAAATTGGTTCCACTAAATCTCCCTCATTGTAGAGCTATTATTAATGTTGCAAGATTGAAAAAAATCAATTTCATACATTCACAGCCACTATTTTTAGCATTCTAGCTACTCAGCCGATATCATCAGTTTACCAGTCACCACAATCATACATTCACAGCCACATACATACAAGACTTTAAACTCTTGAAAGCGCACATGCAAAAAAGATTTTTATGATCACACAACATTTTCTACCACATGCATCCATCTAAACAAAACAAGACAAATTTGCATACAAAGTATTGAGAGAAAAAGTACAAAGTATGGTACCCGTTTTGTTATGTTTCAATTTTAACAAATTAAACTAAACAAATGAATTAAATAAGAAAGACCATATAGTCAAGTGCTAGTTGTAGATAACAGTTCCATAAAATAATACGGAAGTACCGTCATCAGTGTTTTCCTTGAAACGTTGACAAAAGAAATACGCTATTGCCTGCTGCCTCCAAATACCTCACTCGTTTATCAAAATCCAATAATCGAATGCTCCTCCTAGTGGTGGTCCTTAACCTCGAATATTAAACTGAGAAGGCTGCTTTTACGTTTCATGAATATTAAATTTCTTAAAAGAAGAGCTAGAAGTTTATGTTAAAAAGGAAAGACTTTTTAAAGAAATTGCTGAACAAAATCCAATTGCCAAAACTAAACAATTCCAAATTCCAATAAATAATTTTTGTAGAACTTGCTTAGAGAACAAATATACATAGACACACGGATTAAAGCATTCTATGAGAGACATATACCCGATGGAAATTCCTTGTTGCGGATATGCAAATATAGGTATGGCTGCATAAGAAAAGAGAATAAAGAAATTAGAGATAGAAAGAAATGGATATTCTTATGATGAATGTGTTAAAACAAATTTGAGATGTAACTAACAATAGAAAGTAGAACTCAATAAGAAACACAAATATCCCCCTTATGGTCAATTTCTTAATAGAAAGTAGAACTCAATAAGCAACTGTAATCTCAACATATGGATCCTTTTCTTTCGTTCCTTAATAAATCTATAGATAACAAACAAATAGATGCAGAAAATTTTGCTTATTCCTTCAATACTAAATATGAAATTCATGAGTTCTAAAATTGGTTCCAAGTGAAAAGCAATTACGGTTTGGGAGTTATATACACTTAGAAAGTTGACTATCCTTTTTTTAACAGATCTTGGAAACTTATTAAGGGTCACATTCTAAAATTCATAAGCCACTCACCTCAATTCCACTACCTCATGCATCCATCTAAACAAAACAAGACAGATTTGCATACATCTATAAAGCAAGTTATGTTAGTGGCTGAAAATTTTTTAGTTATGACAATAGAGCTCCTAAGCAATCTTAGCTGCTCCTCAACTCCCTTGAGCTTGCCCTTCCCTCCTATCCGAAGCTCCTGACGAAAATTAATGACAACAATATTCCCAAAAATTAAAGGAAATCAAAATCAGAGGGGAGAATGCCCTTACCGGCAGTGAATCCCGGCGAGGTAGTGCTATTTTCCGGCGACAGGGGCTCAGTGACGCAACCCCTAACAGCGGCGACGACGGTGACTCCACAAACGGCGACTGGGCGCAATAGGGCGAACAGTGCCTCCTCCTTTTTCCTCCGTCTTCCTCTCTCCACGCGTCTGTCTTTCTTGTGTGTCCTCAGCGTCGTCCATGATGGGAGATGCGACGGCGGTGGAAGCTGACAACGACCCGCTCGCGATGAAGACGACGACGACGGCGGCGGCTTCCCTCGGCGACAGCAGAACGCGAACTGACAGCGGCGATGGAGGCACAGCGGTGCTCCTTCCTCGCGGAGCTCTTCCTCTCGCTCAACGTCTCCTCCTTCCTGACGGTGACACGACGGCGCGGCAGCAGTGATGTCCACCGGTGCCGTCATCCCTTTTCCCCCTCTCCTTCTCTTGCTCTCTGATTCCAGCTTCCCCCTTTCTTTTCCTTTCTTTCCCTCTCCGTTCTTCCCTTTCTCTTGCTGTGTGTGTGTGTGTGTTTTTGTGTTTTGTGTGTGCATTTGGGGGAAAGGGGGTGTGGCGGTTGGAAGGGTTTAGGGTTAAGGTGAGTGACTGAGTGAGTGAGTAGATGTGGGCAGGGTTAGGATAAAATTAGAGTTAGAATTTTTAATTTGAGAATTAGGGATTGTTTCTGGAGAAAATGTAAAATTAAAATTTTTGGATAAATTAAAATTTGATAATTTTAATTAAATAATTAATTTTATCACTTTGATTTAATTACTTTTTGATAAATAATTTTTGAAAATAAAATCATAAATAACTATAATAAATTATAAATAATTTATTATTTATTTTTAACAATTAGAGATTTTACAGGCTTAATAATAAGTGTTGGGTTATGATGGATTAAGGATTTTAGTAGAGAGAAGGAAAAAATCAGAACTCTATATTTTGTTTTTAAAGAAGTTTTTAAAAATTTATTTAAATGTAAAAAT
>NC_029794.2:6659835-6664747 GCF_000816755.2 Arachis ipaensis | reverse complement strand
TTCTTTTATTTCCTTGTTATTTATATTACTTGTTCCTTATTTCAAAATCCAAAAAGATAAAATTCCATAACCTATTATAAGTACACTTTCCTAAAATTCCTTGAGAGATGACCCTTGATTTGAATACTTCGGTTATTATTTTTATTGGAGTTTGTTACTTGTGACAAATAATTTTTTGCATGAAAGGATTATTTGATGGTTTAGAAACTATACTTGCAACGAGAATTCATTGAAGAATTCTAAACACACAAAAATCCGTTCATCAGCCGTCCTTCCTCTTCCCCCTCTCCTTCTCTTGCTATCTGATTCCAGCCTTTCCCTTTCTTTTCCTTTCTTTCCCTCTCCGTTCTTCCCTTTCTCTTGCTGTGTGTGTGTGTGTGTTTTTGTGTTTTGTGTGTGCATTTGGGGGAAAGGGGGTGTGGCGGTTGGAAGGGTTTAGGGTTAAGGTGAGTGACTGAGTGAGTGAGTAGATGTGGGCAGGGTTAGGATAAAATTAGAGTTAGAATTTTTAATTTGAGAATTAGGGATTGTTTTTGGAGAAAATGTAAAATTAAAATTTTTGGATAAATTAAAATTTGATAATTTTAATTAAATAATTAATTTTATCACTTTGATTTAATTACTTTTTGATAAATAATTTTTAAAAATAAAATTGTGAATAATTATAATAAATCACAAATAATTTATTATTTATTTTTTAACAATCAGAAATTTTACAAGCTTAATAATGAGTGTTGGGTTATGGTGGGTTTAAGATTTTAGTAGAGAAAAAGAAAAAATCAGAACTCTATATTTTGTTCTTAAGGAAGTTTTTTAAAAATTTATTTAAATATAAAATATGTTAAATTTTAGAGTGGTAATAAAATAAAAAATAATATTTGTTATAAATTTATTTTAAATAAGAGAAGAAAGGTGACCGCCAATGAGTTATAACTCAAATGATATAGTCTTCTCATACTCATCTAAGAGGTCGCGCGTTCGAGTCTTCCTATCTTTGGTATAAAAAAAGAGAGAGAGAGAGAGAGAAGGAGGGTGACCCATCGAGCGGTAGAATGAAGAGTGAAAGCGAGGATTACAATTAGGGTTTTTACTTTTTACATTTGTTTTTATTTTTTAATTATAACTATTTTTATTTATGTTTAATAATTAATTTTTTTAATTTAAAAAATTAATTTTTAGTCAACATTTAAGACTTGATTATTAGTAAAAATTATATATTAGTTTATAAAAAAATTATAAAATAATATATACTATTTTTAAAAATTAATCATTTAATCTTGAATTTTTTATAAAAATAATTAATTAATACAAATAATATTTTAAAAAATTAAATTTTTAAAACAAAATTTTATAAAAAAATATTAAATAATATATACTTTTTAAAAATTAATCATTTAATCTTGAATTTTTTATAAAAAATAATTAATTAATACAAATAATATTTTAAAAAATTAAATTTTTAAAACAAAATAAAATTATCTTAAAGATTTAAATATTTTAAAATAATTTTTTTTAGTTACAAAAATTCTTGTATTTTCTGACAAACATATAATTTGTTACAAATAATATTGAATTTCGTGACAAATTAATTTTTTGTTACAAAATAATTAGATTTTTTGAAACAAATGGATATTTTGTTACAAAATATTTTAAACTTTTGCAACAACTTCATCTTTTATTACAAAATATTATAAAATTTTGCAACAAAACATCATTTCGTTACAAAAGCCAATATAATTTGTAACCAAAAAAATTAAATCGTTACAAAATAACAAAACGTTTTGTAACAAATTATATTGTTGTTACAAAACATTATTATTATGTAACAATTTTAAATTGTTACAAATGTTTCATTTTCTTGTAGTGTATATGAGGTGGTTAAGTCCAAGGATATTTCTGAGTGATTAACAGAGAACCCCAAGGTCCAAGAACAGCTATGCTCAAGGCATTCTAAATATCATTTGATGCACTACATCAAAAAATGCCATTTAAAGATATTGAAAAGAAGGAAAAAGAAAAAGGCATTCATTTTTATTTATTCATTTCCAAGAGGGTACTGTTTTGGCATATCCATGTTTGAAGGTAGCTTCATCCTTGCCGTTCTTAATTTCTTGTATCTAATTTAATATGGTTGTGTTCGTCTTCCATCTTCCATGTCTATAAGCATTTAAAAGACTTTATACTCAGCTCAAGTGGTATCTCTCCTAGTTATTATAAGCTGTGTGGAGATGCTATTGATTTCAATCCATCACATCTCCCGTGTCAATTTAGTGAATTTACAAACCACACCTAAAAAAAGGGGGAGACAGTTGGCATTGGTGGAAGCTTTTAAGTTAGATATTGTGTAAATTTAATGGCTTTGCCGGCTATTGGTTACCTATGTGTGAAAGTTGATGATTCCTTGCAATACTATACAATTGGTAATGCTCTTATATAATATAGAGTTAATAGTCAAAATCGTCCTTGAAAAATATCTCGATCTTTATTTTTCGTCTCCGAAAGATAAAATTAATCGAATACGTCCTCGAAAGATACCAACCTAGTCACGTTCGTCCTTCTGTCATCTCCTTCGCTGAGTTGGCAAACGTTCGTTGACGTGTGTCGTTAACTGCTAGTGTGGCATACGCCAAATTGTACCCTGTTGTTGCTGACAAGATAAGTCTTTTATATCAACTCAAATTAGTCCTTGAGTAGATAAACCCTAATCCCTTTTTCAATTTTCAACCCACTTTCTTCTCTTCTCTCACGGCTCATACCAATTTTCAAACCTCATAACCTCCTTTTCCTTCCCCCTTCCCTCTATTCTCCCACTGCTGTGTGACCCGATTGGAACCACAATTCTAATCCTATCTCCGTTCCCATCATTTTCGGATTCTTCCTTTCTCTTGTTGCAATCAAAGAGATCAAGCGGGATCACAGTGAAGCTGGCTGCAGCTACGGCCAGCAAGGTTGCAGCAGCAGCAGCGTGGCCAAAGGTGAATGCTAGTCAATGTCGAGCGGGAAGGCCAAGATGTGAGAGGAAGACCACGACCCAAGCTCCGGCGGCGGCGGCATGGACGAGCTCCTCGCCGCTCTTGGTTACAAGGTTTGCAACTCAGACATGACTGACGTGACCCGATTCTCCTTCTCCTTCCCCTTCCCTCCATTCTCCCACTATTGTGTGACCTAATTGGAACCCCAATTCTAATCCTATCTCCATTTCCATCATTTTCAGATTCTCCCTTTCTCTTGTTGCAATCAAAGAGATCAAGAGGGATCACAGTGAAGCTGGCTCTAGCTACGGCCAGCAAGGTAGCAGCAGCAACAGCGTGGCCAAAGGCGAATGCTCGTCAATGTCGAGCAGGAAAGCCAAGATGTGGGAGGAAGACCATGACCCAAGCTCTGGTGGCGGTGGCATGGACGAGCTCCTCGCTGCTCTTCATTACAAGGTTCGCAACTCAGACATGGCTAATGTGGCCCAGAAGTTAGAGACTAAACGGCGACATTTCAACGGTAGGAGAGCATTGTACCAAAACTCCGTCGTTGTGCCACGCTGGTAATAGTTAATGACACACGTCAGTGAACGTTTGCCAACTCAGCAAAGGAGATGACGAAGGACGAACGTGACTAGGTTGGGTATCTTTCGGGAACGAAAATGGAGATCGAGGTATCTTTCAAGGACGATTTTGACTATTAACTCTATATAATATATATATCACATGCTACTTGTTAACTTGGACAGGGTATAGAAAAGCTTGAGAAAGACACTTTATTGATGGTTCATAAAGATGTAGCGATGAAACATGCATCTCCGGTTCCAAATATGCTCTATCCCTCTTATCTTTTAAGTTTTCTCTGGTAGTGTATAGAAGAATGCTTGTTTCACTTTTGTTCAGCCAAAATTGACTCGCTTCTGTGAATTAGCCTGTATGTAGTAGGACAGAAGGAGCATAATGGGCTATGACTTAGTTTTGGGGAAAGGGAAGAGGTTTGGAGATCAATTATGAGACTTTTGAAAAGTAATGCAAAATGTAATTATTAATTTGCTATTTGTGATCAAATTTATTTTATTGTCAATACATTGTGGGTTGAACTACTCTATCGACGAGAATGACTACTATTCACTCTAAATTACTCCTTTTTTCTTTTAACATTTAATTTTCACTCTCCTGTAGCCTTTGCAGCCTTCAATGTGTAGGTCTGTGACCTATAGTAGGAAAGAGTTCTATGGTTTTGAGTTTATTTCTTTATTCTGAATAGGGAGATTTAGTTGGCTTTGCGGTGTTTAGTTCAAGATCTTAATTGTACTCATAGGTCTAACCCATTTGTAAATATGTTGGTTGGAAGCGGTTCATCTCAATTGTCTCATACTAGGAAACAAATAACATACTAGCAGACCATTTTAAACTCGCTTTATATTTGAGTTAGGCTTCTTCAATTTGTTGAATAGTTATGCATTTTTCTCACGCAATCTAGACTGGAAATCTCTGCAGTACTATAACCAAAGCTTCTTCCTTCATCTCTATTTTGCAGGTAGTTTCATAAATAATCTATCTAAAGATAGCGATTTGTACTTGGCCAAAAGAAACGAAGCCTATCAAAAATATGACATGTAAGTGAAATAGCAGATTTTCACTTAGTATTCTAATGAGATAGTCATCAATTTTATAGTATTATTCTCTACTAACTTATTATGCAGTAATTTATGGAAACTGGAATAATTTGACAGTGGTTGAATATTGGTCTTGCATAATGGGGCTTATAAACTATGCAATTTTGGTTGACTTGTTACTTCACATTCCTTTTCCACTTTGCATGACGTGATTTAGTGCAAGTTAACTTAGTAGTTGAAGTTTGTTTGTTTTTTTTTTTTTTCTGGCTAATTGTAGAAAAAATTAGGTAGCTTTGTGGGGAAATAATTTTTTTGTATAAT
>NC_029794.2:6649043-6659017 GCF_000816755.2 Arachis ipaensis | reverse complement strand
ATCACAAAAATTTTTTAAAATTTGTTTTTAAATAGCGGCGGTTCGGTTTTAAAACCGTCGCAAATAACCGCAAAATCAACTCCCCACGCCCGGGCGGTCCTTCAACTGCTGGTGTTCTATTTAGCGACTACCGCAAATCGGTAAAGAAACCGCCGCTAATCTCCGTTCTCTTTGTAGTGCTTAACATTAATAATACTAACAGAAGCTCCCGCGCATACGCGCGGGTAGTAGTAGTGTTTGGATGGTGTAACTGCTTTGTTTAAAACATTGGATTGAATACTAATATTGTATGTAACATATATAATGGTCTTTTGACCGATTTGAACACAGAGTAATAAGACATAAAGAAAAGAGCCATTGAATGTTTTAGTTGTGTTGTACTATGTACTTCCTTTTAATTAAAAATGCAATGTTCCAAAAATGGTGTAAACAATAAAGAAAACACAATAAACAAAAGGAATATAAAAGATAGGAAAATGATAGAAATTGACACAGTCATTTAGATCTATGCTCTAATGGAAAATTGGAGGAAAATATGAGTAACCATGAATATCCACTGCTTTGTTAAATAACATTTTTTCATTTTTACATCAAGTTGGAATATAAATGGACAGAAAGATTATAATTTAACAGAAATTTAAAATATTTGGAAGCAATCCATATTCCTTTGACTTCTATAGGTCTCATATTCTTGTATAGAAGGAGGAATTGATGAGCATGTCAGATTAGGAAAGCAAGAGGTTAAAAATTTTCAATTTATATGAATTAATTTATAAATATATAAAGAACTTGTATTGATTCAAGAAGGTTACCTTTAGTTTGTTTTTGTAGCAATTTTTTTTGCTTATCTCCCATTTTTAAAGTGCATTCTTGGTGCTTTCCAAATTCATGAAGTGTCAATGAAGGCAAGTTAATTTTGTTTTACTCTTAGTTCTTATTAGTTTGCTATTACATAATTAGATGAAATCTGAGGAAGTCCTACAATTAATTACATATCCAAGATGCTCATGAAACACATGCAACAGTTCTACAAAAGTCATCAGAATATTATTAGCAGAACTTAAAACTATTCAAAGAGAACTTAAAACTAAATACATCATCTAACTTCTGAAGCCATTAAAGAACTGCCTCAAGACATATTACTTAATATTAATATAACATACCAAAAAAATATTGTTACTAATTTAAAGTATTAAGTAATTAAAGATAGACATAGCAACCTTTTTTTTTTTAAATATTCCTTGTTGAAAAGTTACCATATCTTCCTCAACTTAACATAGTCTTTTTGTTGCAGAAATTTTTTTATTTGAAAAAGGAATGCTTTTTTCAAATCCTAATGCAAAAGATTGTTATTCTACTTTTAGGTTTGCATTTAAGGTTAAAAAAAGGTTTGAAAAGGACTTAACCTCATCAACACATTATATGTATCCACTTATTTTTTTCATCTCTGATCTCTTCCGACGCCTAAATCAACAGTAACAACCTACCCCTACTCCAATCCATCAGTCACTCCAAGTTCCTTATTATTAGCTTCTCCTATTTTTCACTCTGAATCATCCTCCTTATTTGTGCAACGAACCACTAGGTGAATGTTAACAACACATACCATTGCATCACATGCCCAAGTCATTCACATTCTTTTATTTTTTCCAAGAAAGAAAAACTCAAGTTGAAACAAAATATAAATTAATAAATAAATGCAGAAAAAAGAAACTTTTACATCATTAAATCATATAAAAAGTTATAACTAACACCTACATATTTTCTCCTAACCATCCAATAAAATATAAATATTATCTAAAAAAATTCATATAACTATATTAGATTTGAGGAAGTTCCTCTGACTACTTACATATTTAAAGATGCTAGTGGGTACCAAACACTTGGAAATGAAGCCAGGCACTTTCTTCTGCAAAAAATAACAAATATTATTAGTATGATATAGCAAACTATGGAAAAGAAAGTGAAAATAAGTAAAAAGGGATACTTTTGGTAGAACGAAGGAGTTGGGATGGGATTGTAACGAAAGAATATTTTCAGCTTCTTCACTCTTTATTTCACAAACTTTGCTCACAAATAATCAAAATTGAAAACTGGTTTACTTCTATGTACAACAATTCTACAAATCAGATAAGTACACAACAAATAAAGGAATTCTTATAAGCCATTTTAAATTCCTTATTTATATATTTACTATTCCTAATAGCTAACACATAAAAGGATTGCTTAACATATTTACAATCCAGGTCAATTGCAACCTCGAATTCTCAATGTCTAAGAACTGACATAAGACATGAAAACGATAAAAAATCAGCAATATAATTATAAAAAGCCAAATACAGTAAGCTATCTAACAATAAAATATTAGGAACAAATTTTATGGGCAGGTCAGAGTAAGCTATCATCTTGATACAAATGGCACAGTTTCTGTTTGAACCTCAACCCCAACTCCGTATCATCCTTTGCCAAAGGGGAATCATGATAATAGCAATGAGACTCTCTTAATAGGTATGTTCATAACAAAGTTGAGGCACAGCAAATCAAATAAAATCAAATTAGGAGTGGTTGAGAAATCATGAAACCTCATACGTGTATATTGTCTTCAGTTCCTGAGATATTTCTGAAAACTCAATGAAGGGATGCCATAGAAGAACCTACTGTCTCCAACATGTTGTGGTAGCTGAACACTAAAAGAATTTGTAGTAAAAGACATCATCAATCAAAGATGTAAGCACGGAGTGAACAAATGCACAATTCATAGTTAGTCTAAAATAAATATAAAGAAAGGTGAGTTACTGTGTGGATTGGAGCTTCACATCCTCCTTCAATAAGTTGCATTTACATAAAAAGCCATTACAATGAGAATTTCTATTTTAATAGGACATAAATTAAATCATTATGGCAAAGATATATCATATGACTAAAACTTGAATCCACCAATTGGTCCTACTTGAAGAGCACCTTGAGTAACATCGTCCATTAGCCCTGGTCCAGCCCCTGACCATGAAGTGCAATCCAAAAGATTTGCAATCTGCATAGCACACATACAAGACAGCAAATAACTATTATTTTCTTTTATCGAAAAATATTTTATCAAAAAGAGAAATAAAAGAGATGAGACGTCCTCATATATCTACAAAAATATATTATTAAAATCTAAAGGGATAAGCCATGTACCAATGTTAGATTATCCTTTTTCATCATAAGAAGGGCCATAGTTATATGCTTATAGCCTTTCCTGATCTTATGCTCAAATTTTAATGCCACTTGAGAAAACAAAAGTAGAAATCAACTAAGCTCGAAGTCCATGTGATTATCTATTCGATTGAACATATCAAATTCATTTAGCTTTGCCATGACATTTATCTTTACATGTAGCTTTTTCAAATTCAACAGTGTGATTGACAGTATCACATGGACCAGCCTATGGATAGAAGAAACTTCTTATTTAAAACAACCATCCACTCTATCAATTATTTGGAAAATGCATCTCTTCTAAGCTCAAAGTGTGACTAATAATTAATTAGTATTGGTATAGATTTTTGGTTCTTCTTCATAGTATTGTTCTATCCTTTTCTTCTTCCTTCGTTCTAAGTCAAATCCTAAAGACAGGTTTANGAAAATCTTTGCACTGCAAAAGCAAAGGAATTAAACCCCACAAATAAATTCTAAAACAAAAAACGCCATATTTGGTATTTTCTATCAAACAGAGATCATTTTTGGAGAGCCAAAATATCATTTCTTTCTTTTAAAACTATTATGTCAAAATTTTTAGGTGTCTTGGGGAGGTCAAAACAATAGTATACTCACATTATTTATTTGGTGGCCAGTGCTCTTTTTTTTTTATTATTCCGTAAATTCACACATATCAATGGCTGAATTTGTTTTCTTTATTTTAAATCAACAGTGATGAGAAGACTCAAAAAAGGAAATTTTGAAAATAATAGAAACAATGCAATAATCTAAATAAAGACCATTCTTGCCTTACAACAAATTATACTACTTTCACCATTAAAATAACAATTAAGAGACACTACCACCTTTGCCACTGCTAAATGATCAAACTTGATTTGGTTTTGCTCTTTTGCTAGAACTATTTTATCATTTTTCTTATCATCACATTTGCTATGGCCTATAGAAAATAGGAACCACTCTCACTGCATATTATTACCACCTATCACTGTTATGTTATTATAATGAAATACTAATTTTGTTATAATATATATCATTGTTGTTATTAACAACCATCATCAACCATGTTTATTAAGCACACACCCATATTAGTCCCAAGAGATGTCAACTTCGGTTTTGGTATTCAAGCAATGTAGAATGATAATAAACATAAATACAAAATCAGATGGAACCTTCAAGAATCCTATGCTTACCTGTTTTTACCCATGAATTACAGAATCATTTACGACAACACTTTAAGCTGAAACTTGTTGGTATATGTGCAAAACCTAAACAGCAAAACAAAATGACAAAAAAAAATCATGTTTGAAGCAATCAGCAAAAGAAAAGAACTCTAATGTTGAAAACTGAAGCCCAATAGTGTTAAAAAAAAAGATTGAAACTCTATAAGGTGATTAAGTTACCCAAAACTGACCATCTTTAGAGACCTTGAGCGATGAAGAACTTCTCAAAACTCAATGAACAACAGCAACAGTGTCTTCGAAAACCTCATCAGCCTTCACATTACCAAGAGATCCACATCCCGAACCAAAGTTTGAAAACGCAGCAGCTATTCCACCAAAACACTAAGCAGGTAAAATCAGAAGCAAACACAGCGTCGTGCTTCGGTTAAACACGACTCCTAAGGCAAAACCCGCCGCTGCTGCTGCAGGGTCTCAGCCACCTCTCCCACAGAATGATTCGTTCACCAACCTCAACATGCATACCAACCAACTACAACACCGTCAAACTCGCAGACCTTTCCCTTTGCCCTCTTATTCAACTCATGCCTTTTCCAGTCTTCCTTTTTGCTTCTGTATTTTCTCTAATCGTGAATGGTTGTGAGATTGAATGAGAGAGAAACAAATTGAGAAAAGAGAGAGGGAGAGAGAGAGAAATGATAAATTCGAATTTTTTTTGAAGAAGATTAAAAGTTTAAAACTCATTCAAAAATTTTTGCTGGAAAATTCCTGCTACTAAGTTTTGTTTAGAATTTGAAATAAAAACATTTGGCTGATCAACGAAAGGCAATCCGTGTGATGGTGTTATCAGCAATCAAATGCTACGATTATCCACTGTATTTGGAAAATTGGAATTTCAGAATTAGGGATACACTAAGTTTGAATTACCTGAAAGTCTTATGTGCAAAACAACGCTTCATCCGTCTTTTCAGGCTCCATTGTCCAGTCACGCTAGTTTCAACATCCTATTATGAGGAGGAAAAAACAACATAGGACCGCTGTCACTCTCTCAGAAATCATTTAACAGTGCTAAATAGTGTGTGAATTTACTATTTGGCTAGTTAACCATTATATATTAATAAATTTTTCTCAGGGTACCGTTTTTATAAGATGCTACACACTTTAGGCCTGTTATGAAAGTTTAGGCCATGATGACTGATGAGATGAAGTTAATACCTATTTGATTTTTTATTTGGTATTGAAAATATCTGCACCATGCGCGACAAAGACAAATGAAAACCATGATGACGTGAACATAAAGCGTAATTAAGATATTATTGGATATTAAAAATAATTGAGTATCATTATTATTTGAAAAAATATATAAAAATTTAGGCATAAGAAAAAGGAATAGTAAAAAAGCATTGTTATGTTGTTATTCATGAGCGATGCTGTGAAGATATGAATGATAATCTGGAATCTTTGCTATTTATTTTTATCATCGACAATGAGTAAACAGTTTAACTTTTATGAAATATCAATAATGAAGAATGACTTTAATGAAAGAAAAGATGGTTTAAGCATTACAATAATATTTGTGAAGTACTAATTCATAAGTACTAACTTTGAAATAGAATTCTTACAGTGCAATACATATAAAAAAAGACATAAGTTTGATTTAATATAGTTATGAATGAATAGTTGGAATGGAATTAATGAAATGAGCATGCTAATTATTAATATTTTGTGACAATAAAATATTTTATTTGGCAAAATGCAAAGCAAGGTAACTATTAATCCTTTGTGGCGCTTCAAGTTCTTTGAGTTCATCAATTGTTGCAATAAGATCATTAGTTACAAAGTATTCTTCCATATTTACGGTTGCTTTTTCTTTGTAATCTACCAAATCAGGTGGTGGTGTTGAATTTTTTTTTCATTTGAATGCTCATATTCCTAATAGAAGTCATATGCACTTGAATGCTCAATTTCTTTGCAATCTTTTACCTCAGTGCTGTCATAATTTAGGTCATTAGAATCAAAAGTGCTATTTTCATCTGTATCAAGCAATCTACTCCAAGTACGTCTCCCTTGAGCACAACCTGCACAATGATAGTATTATATTAAAATGATCCACTTGATAAACTATATGAAGAATTTAAAACATATAAGACATAATTATCATTCAAACTCTTGAAATATAATGCACCATGTTGCCAACAACTCACTACATTATTAAAATATAGTGTATAATCATATCGACTAATTAAAATAACAATTAACTTTTGATAATACGTGTCTTTCTTATTTCACACAATTGAGTTGCTTCGTAAGCTCAAATGCTTGTTCTATATATGATAATTGGACCTCATGTATTCTTGAAGAGCAAATTCATAAAAAAAAAAGACAATACATGGTCCAATAATCAAAATTGTGAGACATTTACATTACTATTATTCGAACATATGCAAGATATAATTAATCTATGCTATGTATATAGATTGAGAATATCTGTTTAATGCATTTGTCAGCTATGATGAGTAGGTCTGATATGGAGTTTAACCCACTAAACAATGATCCTTTCGAAGTTCTCCCAAAAAGAATAGAAAACAGACCAAATATTATAAAGGGTTCAATTCCTAAACCAAGTGTTGTCGTTTTACCTGATCCTATATATGAGAAAGTTATAATTAGATTCACAAAGAAATTTACTTGGAACGTGAAGGAATTAACAATCATGTGTAAAGGCTAATGCATTATTTCAAGGATTATATGATTGTGCTCATTTGGTTAGGTTTCTTGGCCCCAGTTAAATACTTAAATCTAAAAGTTGTGGTCTAATGTTTCATTAAAAACAGCGTAGCAAACTAATTTTATAACAATATAGTTCAACTAAGAACATAACCACATCAAACATTGAAAAGAAAATTAAACTAAGATTACAATGTTTCAAGTTCAACTATTTTATAAGAATAACTCACCCATAAGAACATTAACCACATAAGATAAAGATCAAAATAGGCAATATAAATGAACCTCGTGGCCTTTGAGGTCAATTTCAACTTTGATTTCCTAATAATTGATCAACATATCTTTTAAGTCAAAATTAAATATGAGCCATGTGATCATGTAAGCCAATAGAGAAATCCATCAAATAAAAGGCTTTTTATAAGGGAGGGAAAGATTACTGAGGTGATTGGTTGGTTCATCAAGCAAGAAAATAGTTGGGTTCATTAAGCAACAGAATATTTGTTAAATCAATTATGAGGTAGTACAAATTAGTTCATTGCTAAAACACATCCAAGAGTGCTACCCATATTTAAAAGTGTTATGCATAACAAAAATGAAGTTAAAAGGATTAACAAATTAATGGAATTGATTGAAGTCCAAGGAGCTACTTGATGCCACGTAAGTCTCCAAATATGAAAAAAATGGTAATGTAATCTGCCATATTTTTTTATAACAGTTCAACAGTTAGGAAAAGAAAATATTAACATGCTTTAACTTGTCTAATTCACATTGTATTCAAAGCATGAAAAGTATATCCAACTGAAATTGAAACCCAAGAATGCTTTTAATGTTTATCTATTCTATTGAACATATCAAACTCATTTAGCTTTGCAATGCCATTTGTCTTTAGCTGTAGCTTTTCCAAATTCAAAAGCACTGACACTATCACATGGACTAACCTATGGATTTTCTTATTTAACACAACTATCCAATCTATCAATCATTTGGAAAGTGCATCTCTTCTAAGCTCAAAGTGTGACTAATAATTAATCGTTATTATTATAGATTTTTAGTTCATTTTCATAGTATTGTTCTACCCTTTTCTTCTTCTTTCTTTCTCAGGAAAATCCTAAAGACAGATTTAAAAATGACTCAGAGATATTATTAAAGAATAAAGATAGAAAAGTCACCTTTAAAATTGTGTCAGTAGTGTAAACCCTTGCCAGATAATAAAACATAAAATAGTCTTGTCATTAAACTACAACACAAGTACACCTTTGATCTTAGCTTTAAGTCGAGTGTAAATCCCTGGAGGTGAAATCAGTTAGATAGATCTTGGCTTTAAGTCCTTCCATAAACCACCAAATCCAGATAAGAGCAAAAATCAAAGATTACCTATATATTCATTATTCTGTTCTCTATTCTGATAGGTGTGACCAAACTTGTCGTATACATCTCTTTCTCTCTATGTAAATTGACATGAACTATTTCACATTAAATAATGAGCTACAGAGTCATTAAAGCAAGTTAGAAAATCATATTGGTATTTCAAGTTTTTAACCCAAATATAGGATAGACAGACATTTGTATCTAACCTGATTTGGGACATTTGTATCTCAAGTTGTTCTATTTCATCATTATTCCATCCACTTTGGTCTTTTACGTGCATTCTTGGTGCTTTCTAAATCCATGAAGTGTCAATGAAGGCAAGTTGATTTAGGTTTACTCTTAGTTCTTATTAGTTTGCTAACATAATTAGATCAAATCTGAGGAAGTCCTACAATTAACTACATATCCAAGATGCTCACGAAACACATGCAACAGTTCTGCAAAAGTCAACAAAATATTAGTAGAACTTAAAACTATCAAAGAGAACTTAAAACTGAATACATCATCTAACTTCTGAAGCCATTAAAGTGCTGCATCAATAGATATTACTTAATATTAATATAACATACAAAAAAAATAGTTACTAATTTAAAGTATTAAGTAATTAAAGATAGACTTAGCAACCTTTTCTTTTAAATATTCGTCGTTGAAAAGTTACCATATCTTCTTCAACTTAACTTACTCTTTTTGTTGCAGAAATTTTTTTATTTGAAAAAGGAATGCCTTTTTTAGATCCTAACGCAAGGGATCGTTATTCTACTTTTTGGTTTGCATTTACGGTTAGAAAAATCTTGGAAAGGACTTAACCTCATCAACACGTTCTACATATCCACTTATTTTTTCATCTCTGATCTCTTCCAACGCCTAAATCAACAACAACAACCTGCCCCTACTCCAATCTGTCAGTCACTCCAAACTCCTTCTTATTAGCTTCTCCAATTCTTCGCCCTAAATCATCCTCCTGTATTTGTGCAACCAACCACCCGGTGTACGTTAACAACACATATCATTGCATCACATACCAAAGTCACTCACATTCTTTTTATTTTTTCCAAGAAAGAAAACCTCTACTTGAAACAAAATGTAAATAAATAAATGCAGAAAAAAGGAACTTTGACCTCATTAAATCACATGAAAAAGTTGTAACTAACACCTAGATATTTTCTCCTAACCATCCAATAAAATATAAATATTATCTAAAAAAATTCATATAACTATATTAGATTTGCCGAAGTTCCTATGACTACTTACATATTCAAATATGCTAATGGGTACCAAAAACTTAGAAATGAAGTCCAACAGTTTCTTCTACAAAAATTAACAAATGTTATTAGTATGATATAGCAAACTATGGAAAGAAAGTGAAAATAATAAAAAAAGGGACACTTTTGGTAGAACTAAGAAGTTGGGATGGGATTTTAACGAAAGAATATTTCAAGCTTCTTCACTCTTTGCTTCACAAACTTTGTTCACAAATAACTCAAAAATGAAATTTGGTTCACCTCT
>NC_029794.2:6638280-6646546 GCF_000816755.2 Arachis ipaensis | reverse complement strand
ATATAAAATTGTAATTAAATAGTTAACTAATAAAAAAAACTAAATATACAAACTAACATATAATAACATAAACTTAATTAACAAATAATAATAAATTAACTAATTAAGTAAATAACTAAATATATAAAAAAGAATAAAAATAGAACCTTTTTTGAGAAAGAAGAGTGAAAAATCACTTGTTAAACTATTATCTTTTTTTTTAATCTGCAAAAAACAAAAAAAATAAGAGTCAAAGAGGTAAAACTGTAAAAGATAAGAAGATTAAAGAGATAAAGAAGAAGAAGAATAGGAAAAGTTGTTATCTAAAATTTTGGAAAGCCAAAGCGAGAAGAGAGAGAGGAAGAGACTGGTTGTATGCTGGGAAATAAAAAAAGGGGATGGGGAAACTGACGTTGGGAAATAAAAAAAAGGGATAGGGGTTGGGAAATAAAAAAAGGATAGGGAATGGGCTATTGGGCTGGATTTTTTTGTAGAAATTAAAAGGAGGTTGGAAAAGATAGAACAAAAAGAGGGGGAAGGGCTGGGAAATAAAGAAAGGGGGACCAGACTAATTTTTTTTTTAAAATAAAAACTAAAATTTTGGGGGGCCATTGCCCCCCTTTACTTATATGTACCTGCGCTCCTGCCTCTGTGTAATACAATTCTACAAATCAGATAAATACACAACAAATAAAAGAATTCTTAAAAGCCATTTTAAATTCTTTATTCATATGGTTACTACTCCTAATAGCTAACACATAAAAGGATTGCTTCACACATTTACAATGCTAATAATAATAACAACGACATCGTTAACAAAAGCAACATTGGACAAAAAAGAGAAGAATAGAATTAAACCCTATATCATTGTGAGATCTTGGCCCCAAAACAACAATTTCATTTTCTACCTGTCTCAAGCTACCCTTCATGTCAATCACATTTATAAAAATATGAAACGATTAGGATGTTTCAAAATTAAAACAAAACGATTGAATGACGTAACTATACAATTAATTGAGTTTGCACTTACCTCAGAATTCACCAAACAAATCCTAGCTTTGTGATGACTCACCCGCCTCCATCATCTGACATGGTAATAATGAAGCTCCATGTTTGAGTGTGCAATTTTGTGGGTGTCTCAAGAAAACAACAGTTTCATAATGAATATACTTATATTCAGGTAAACACAAGTTATTATATTCAGCTAGATATCCTACACTCATTTCCGATGATTAAAAAAAAAAGATCTGCAAAGTTCAGTTCAATAAAATTTTAAAGGATTAATTTTAATGACGATGTTATGCCAACAAACTTAAATGGCACACTTGAAACTCAAGTCTAGGGACAGATTTTGACATATAATATAGTAGTAACACCCCACTTTAGAATAGATAAATAACAACAGAAACAGTGTGCATATGGACGAAGAAGAAGCAAGAAAGAATCTTTTCCTGCTTTTAGGCACGTGACGTGAAGCAGATTCCATCGCCGTTCCATTTTTTCGATAGCTAGTTCTTCAATTTTTGTTTCTTGCTGCGGCAAAAGGTTTTGAAGATCCTTGTTCTCGTGCTCTTCATTGTACACCTGAGGCTTCGCACGGTCCTCGATTCCAAGATTCCAATGATCCCCAAATTCATATTTCCTCAAACTCTGTTATGTGCTTTGTTTGTTGCTAGAACAGCAAAACATGAATCTTAATAAGAACATAAATACATAGTTTAATAAGAATACATGTAAATGAACACTGTTAAGAAAATGTAAAAGTCTTAAAAAATAAAAAAAATTACCATAATTTTAGCAAGATGTAAGACTCTGTTTTCAATTAATCACTCCTTGAGGCCATAAATGTAAGCTATTAGTTCAAGAAAAAATAAGGCTACCGTTGGTGAGAGAAAGAGGAAGAGGAGGAGTGGACATTATTGATGAGCTCTTTAATGGGGCTCTTTTATCTCTTTAAGTGCCAATGCTGACAATGAACCTTGCAGATTTTCTGGCTAGCTTCTGCTCCTTTCACAGCTGACCAGTGGTGACAAAGAAAGGCTTCATCTGCGCCCCATAGGCGATGACATTTGCAACTTCTAGCTCTATTTTGATGAGCGAATGCCCAGCCGTCTCTCGTGACTTGGAACACAATTTCCGAATGCTGAGATGAAGATAAAAATGAGGAGGACAATTAGAGAAGAGAGAAAAAGAGAAAGAATGTCGAAGGGATTAGAGTGATTCTTATTTTTGTGGATAAAGGAGAGAGAAAGCCATAAATAGTGTGCTCAAAATTTGAAAAAGGATTGAAATTTAAAAATTTTTGAAGAATTGCGCCCAAAATTTGCCATCGATCCCGTTCAAATTATTGCAGTATGCTCAATTACCTTTTCATTGCGTGAAGAATCATTGTGCAAAACAACACTACATCCTTCATTCAGCTAGAAAGGTTTGGGAACACCCATCACTTTCTTAGAAACTATCTAACAGTACCAAATAGTATGTTATTTTACTGTTTGACTAGTTAATTATTATATATTTATAGATTATAGATTAAAGATAAGAAGCAGCAGCACAAATTAAAGTAGCTAAATAGGAAAAGGGGAGTAATCACAATCAAATGTTATATAATGATTAATACTTCTCCCTCCACCCATGATTAAATAAGCGACATAATATATATTATAAATAAAAAAGTANTTCTTTTTCTATATAGATGACCAAATTGTCTGCAAGAAATTCATCAGCCATCTTACTTTGGAGTCTTGTCTTAACAATTTTTATTGCTGAAAAAGCTCTTTCTGTTGTTGCTATAGACACTGGTAGAGTCAAAACAAGACGTATTAATCTATCAACCATGTGATAAGTTCTTGATTTTCCCGTTTCTTGCAACTTGTTGCACAATTCAGAAAGTGTACCAATGCCTTTCAAATGATTTGGTATATCATGCTGATAATGTTGCAACTAAGATTTCAAAATATTTAGCTCATTAGAAGAAAAGTCAAGGGGATAAAACTTCACTGCTAACTTGCTAATTTCTTCAATATTAAATGATTTGAAATTGTCCTTAGGATCCAAAGCACAACTCAAAGTCAAAAGCTCTATTGTTTGCTCATTAAATCTACTATTCAACTCTTGTATTTGAGAGTCAATTGTTACCAAGAATACATCTATTCGATAATGATGCTCAACTGTCACACTTGGTTGACGAGATCGACCTCTTCCAAAAACATATTGTGCACTCATATTAGGGACTTCAATTTCATGTTTTTCACAAAAATCTTTAACATTTGCAAGAAAATTGCACCATCCACCATCTCTTAATTGTTGAAGAAGTAACTTTGATGTAGAAACAATATGCATTGCATTAAGAATCTTGAGATTGTTGTTGCAGTGCTTGGCAAAGAACATTAGTGATTTCCATAATCTCTTTCATCAAGTGCAAAGTGAAAACAAATTCAAATAACAATAATATTTTACTAACACCATAAGCCTCACCTCTTTGTGCATAAGTTGTCCCGTCTTCAATGATATTATTGAGAACAATATTGGTAGCAGTAAACATTTTTACCAAACTGCAAATAGAATTAAAGTGAGAGCTCCATCGAGTATCCCCAACTCTTTGTAAAGTGCTTATTTGATTCGCACATTTGCCTGTTTCTAATTCATTTTGAGCAACCAAGTTTGCATTTTCATTTGTTTGAGCTTCTTGTAATTGATCATGTCTTTTTGAAGAAGCACTAACAATAGTGACAATAGAGTTTAATTGGGTAAAAAATTCATGAATTTGAAGTACCTCTCTTGAAGCTGCCACCAATGCTAATTGTAACCTATGAGCAAAACAATGCACATAGTATGCTTGTGGAGAATCTTTAAGAAACAAAGCTTGCAAACCATTCCACTCATCCCGTATGTTGCTAGCACCATCATACCCTTGACCCCTAATATTTTCAACTTGGAGATTATAATGAGAAAGGACAGAAATCAATTCTTTTTTTAAAGTTGTTGCACAAGTATCAGTGACATGCACAACATCAAAGAATCTCTCTTTAACAAAACCATCTAGAGTAACAAATCTCAAAACAATGGCCATTTTGCTCCTTTTTAGATTCATCTCTAGCTTCATCAACAATAATACAAAATTTAGCATCTCCAATCTCTTCTCTAATTGAATTTCTCACCTTAGTAGCAAGAATATGTAGAATTTTTTTTGGACATCATTTGAAGTATACTTAGCATTTTTTGGAGCATTTTCCAAAACATTTTTTTTCACTCTTTCATTGTAAGATCCCAAAAATTTCAACATTTCCAAAAAGTTACCTCTGTTGCTTGAACTTTGGCTTTCATCATGTCCTCTGTATGCACAACCTTGAAATGTCAACCATCTAATGCAATCTATAGATGCTCCTAGTCGAATTCGATTCTTTTCAATCTCTTCTGATGTTTGCTTATGAAGAAGTCTGTCAATATGTTGTGATTGTTTCATCAAATCATCACATGATTTCAGCGCCTTATGATGGAATGAGTTAGGACCTTTGCCAATGTGATTCAAAAGAGCACATTCTTTTCCACTATTTACTTTCTTCCAATTCCTGAAACCATTCTCAATAAAAGCATTTGAATCCGTATTGATTGAAGGTTCCTTAGCAAAAAGAAAGCACGGAAAATAATATATAGCATCATCTTCTATAGAATATTCTAACCAAGATGGGAACAATTTAAACCATGAAGCTTGAAAGCGACGATTACTTTTATCACCAGAAAATAGATAATTATCAAGAATTGGTTGATTTGGCCCAACTTTAATATAAGTCCGACGGATTTCATCTCTTTTATTTGGAGGAAACTTCCAAATCATTGGTCGCATTCCAGGGAGTAATCACAATCAAATGATCTATTATATAATAATGAGTAATACTCCTCCCTCCACCCATGATTAAATAAGCGACATAATATATATTATAAATAAAAAAGTACATATTTATTTTTATTTAATAAGGTCTCTGCCCAATGTAATTGCCAGGAGGATCATAGTTGCAAGTAATGAAAGTGCCTCCATTATTGTCGCAAATCACTTTGGCACAACCAACGCGCAATGTGTTTTTCCAAACCACTTGAGTATAATGACCACACATTTGATTATCAGCACATGAGTTTGACATGTAATCAAAGTATGCCTTTTCGTCTACCCATAATTTCACACCATCTACACCTGAAAAATCATTACTGCTACTCCATGCAAGGTTCTCTCCATAAGGGCCATGTGAATGGATCAGCTGGCAATCTTTTCGCCGTTGATTGGCATAGTTTTGTGCATATGCTGCAACAGAATCGTCCCAAATCAAACTTGGTTCTCCCACTTCTGATCTTGCTACATTGTGTGCATCAACATAGTCTTTTGGTGAATCATGAGCATATACATAACCCATAATGCATAATAATGAACCTAAGATAGTGATAGGAGAAAATGAAATCTTGCATGTTTTCATGTTCTCTTATGCAATTGTGATTTTTGTTTGTTTGTTTGTAATGTATGTATTAATGTGTTTGATGAGAATTGTTAAGGTTATAGCGAGGTATTTATAAGAATCAATCTTTACTTGGAAAAGTAAGTTGTTGTAGTTGTTTCAAAAGATTACCGGATCCATAACAATGAAAACAAGTAATGGATGATTTGTTTTCAATATTTTGTTACACGGTTGAATTAACTTTGTTATAAATTAAAATCATGATTCAACAAAAACGATTCTATCATATGATAACGCATGTCTTGTTAAGTAGTATCCTAAGTATAGAAGAAAAAGATTAACATCATAATTAATTAAGAAGAGAAGCTAGGCTGAGTTTCTATGTAGCAGTTCGAAGATGAAGCAATTTTTGTAAAATTATAGGATGACTAAAAGTGTAGAAAATAATTTTTGAGCCTCTTTTAATATTTTATTATCGATGTCAAATTAACATTTTTGCAAAAGCTATGACGACTCAACAAGTCTTTGAAACTATATATAAAGATTCTATTCGTGATAACATATTATTGAGTTGCAAATTAACATTCTTATATGTCACCAAAGTACTTATTCTAAAAAATTAAATTGATAAGACGGTAATATTAATTATTATATCTCTAACATAAACGTGTCCAACAAAACATATAAGAAAGATTACATGAAAAAATTTCCACGAACAACACGGGCTCACAACTTATACCCAAATCCTTACATATTTGCACTAATAATTAAAGCCTCACAATATATATTACTCCAGCATAGACCATAAGATATTGGTACTTATTAATTAGTAGATAAATATTATCCAACTCTTTTTAAATTAGAAGATAAATTATTTTTTGTGATATATCTTCTTATTATTAATTGAAATAAAATTAATTGACTTATCATAATTAACTTTAATTTTAATCTAACCTAAATTTTATTAATTTAATTAATTAATCATGATCTAACTTTTTTTGTAAATTATAAAAATTATTAAAAAATTTAAAATTAATAATAATTTAGATTAAATAAAAAATTAAAATTAATCATGATAAGTCAATTTATTTAATTTTATTTAATAATAAGAAGACATATTTTAAGGATAATTTATCCTCTAATTTAGAGAGGATCGAATATAATTCACCTAATTAGTATGGTCGTTTACCAGGAAAATTTTCTGGAGGGTTATAGTTACAAGAAACTATGTAGGCTCCATTGCTGCATTGGACCCTAGCGCAATCAACATGAGTAGCGTCACCCCCAAACAACCTGCATATAGTGACGACAAATACCCCCAATTCATGAGTATTGTTTCTGTGCCATCCATGCGTTCACAGCTTGTGCTCCAGTAAACTCTCTTAATCGTCCCGTTGCTATAACACCACTCGCCATGTTCTCACCAAAAGGACCATTTGATCGAATCGGCATGCAATGCTTAATTTGCTTACCCAAGTGCAGCTATGCATATAATTCTAGTCTCTTGTCCCATTTCAGTGGTTTAACCCTAACTTTTACATGCGCTGTGTTGTGAGTTTTAAGATAATTTATTGGAGAATTTTGAGCTGATAAACACCAAGGGAGTACACCCATTAAACTTATTATTAGCCACACTAATAATAATATCTTCATTTTTAATATTGTTCTCTGATTGCAAAAATTAAAGGCGATTGTGTTATTTGTCTAGTATATGATTGGTATTTATAAGATAATTATTGGCCTAAATATTACATCAAGGGACAACAATTTCAAAGCTTGTCTGATGTGCACCTGGAAGGTAACCTATGTATTTTATTAATTATATCATTATGTGAACTTACCTACGTATATAAATTAAATGAACTCCTGTTTTTTCTCTTATAAACACGGTAAGACATACATCGTACGAGGTAAGAGTAGGAGGTCACTCATAACTTAGAGCTTTCTCTACCAATTCTCTGTGTCTGGGAGTAGGTAGACACGGTTGAACGCAACCAATACCGTGTGATATTAATTATTCTCTATAAAACGTTATATTAATTATATATTGTGCCATTAATTTTTAAGATTTAAATTTTAATCAATACTTATATAAAACAAATGTTCTGTATTTAAAATTCAACATTTGCTCTGTACTCATAAATTTTTATATTTTTATATAAAAAATATCTGTATGTATGTTTATATTAAACAATTTTATTATTTTTTTATAATTATTAAATTAAATCTGATTAATTTTTTAAATTATATAAAATAATAATAAATTTAACTTACTCTATAATTATAATAAACTTGTATACCAATGATTACAGAATTTTGCCAATGTGATTGCATAAAATTATTATAATAAAATTTAAAAAAGAATTAGGTTGATAGGTTAATTTTATAAACAATTATAAAGTAAGTTTAAAATTTAAATCTTAAAAATTAATGGCACAATATATAATTAATATAACGTTTTATAGAGAATAATTAATATCACACGGTATTGGTTGCGTTCAACCGTGTCTACCTACTCCCAGACACAGAGAATTGGTAGAGAAAGCTCTAAGTTATGAGTGACCTCCTACTCTTACCTCGTACGATGTATGTCTTACCGTGTTTATAAGAGAAAAAACAGGAGTTCATTTAATTTATATACGTAGGTAAGTTCACATAATGATATAATTAATAAAATACATATATGATTTTAATTAATGATTTTAATAAATATTCATATTTTATATATAATTTTATATTTATGTGTAATTTTTATTTAATTTAGTGTGTATATAAATATGTATTTATATAATTATTAAATAAAATTTTCATTAAAATTATATATATATATATATGAGGGA
>NC_029794.2:6636074-6636681 GCF_000816755.2 Arachis ipaensis | reverse complement strand
ATACATAAAATAATTAATATAGTAATACACTTGAATGGATGCATATATTTAATTTACTTGAGGACAAAAAAGAGAATATTTGTGCCATTCTGTATGTAGCATGCTCCATTCTCATCCTCCAGTGAGTATTGAATCTCGAAAGAGATGGTTAAGAGACACAGACCCTCATCCATCTGTGCCAACTTGCGTTGGTTATGGCACACTATAATTAATAAGAGATATTTTGCAATATAATTAATATATAACACGGTAATTAAAAATTCTAAATTTAAAATTTGAATGAAATATTAACAAATATTTTAATTGGATAGTTGGATTAAGAAAAAATTTAAAATAATATTATTAAAATACGTTAGTGTAACCGTTTTAAGACATTAGTAACCATATGTTCAAATAATATTAATATCTCATTCAATTTAAATAATAATAAAATATATTAAATTTTTTAATTAGTCTAAATTAAATTATTAATATTTTTTTATTATTTTAACAAATTATATTTGTATGTATGTCTATAAAAAATATATTTTTATATTTTTAAATACTCATGTCTCGTTTACAACTTAAAATTTATGTCTTGTAAACAAAATATATTCATAACTAATTC
>NC_029794.2:6634146-6636015 GCF_000816755.2 Arachis ipaensis | reverse complement strand
ATAGGCATACAAATATAATTTGTCAAAATAATCAAAAGATATTAATAATTTGATTTGAACAGATTTAAAAAATAAAAATTAATATATTTTGTTATTATTTAAATTGAATGAGATATTAATATTATTTAAACATGCAATTACTAATATCTTAAAACGGTTATACTAACGTATTTTAATAATATTATTTTGAATCTTTTCTTAATCCAACCATCCAATTAAAATATTTGTTAATATTTCATTTAAATTTTAAATTTAGAATTTTTAATTACCGTGTTATATATTAATTATATTACAAAATATCTCTTATTAGTTATAGTGTGCCATTTATGATATATCCATCTACCTATCAATAAATTCTCACTATCAATCATATAAAAATTCGTATATGTTTTAACAAATTTTTATTAACACTTAATTAAACGCATCAAAAATGCAAAAACGAAAAAAAAAAAAGCCGTAATAGTACTTTATTACACACACTCCTTTTAGCCAACCATGCCAAACCCTTCTCATCATTTCTATTTCACAAATTTTAAGATAAATTTAGAGTGGTTCTTCAACCCACTACTAAATTTGAGGAGAGATATGAATAAATATAAAGGATTAACTAGTTTATATTGGTACTTCACTATATATATTGTATTACTTTATTATTAAATACTGTAGTTACAATTTCAATGAATAAGATTTAATTTTACCTTTTCGCTTTCACTTCCACTTCCACGTTTCATCCTTTCACTATTTTCATCTTTCACGTTTCAAATCTCTTTCTCCTTTTCAATTTTACTTTCTGTATCAATGCATGAGAACACAGTCATACTTTCAATTTCTTACTCTATCTCAATTGCTATTACATGCGTTACTTTAAGATCATGCCACAGACTACATCCCATAGTGATTTTGGTAGACAGTATCACTGAATCTCCCTAATTAATTATGAGAGCATTGAAATGATATATCCAAAAAGATCTAATTATTTAAGTAAAACCAATGAGGCTCTGTCCTTTCACATTGAAGGCATGCTGTGACGACCCACCCAATCAGAGTCTCAAATACTTCATTTATGGTGAGCAATCAAGTAAAACTAACGGACTTGGACTTGTTCACTAAAGTTTCGTTTGGTTAATGTATAAGATGAGATATAGACATAAAGACACAGATATTAAAGACATAAACATAAAATATTTGTGTTTATGTATTATGTTTGATAAAAATAATGAACAAAACACAAATATTTGAAAAAGACTGAATTATCCTTCATTTAACCACAATTTTATCAACACCACTGCACACCTATCACTTCAAACGCTACATGTCATTACCTTTAAATTTTTATTTCTTTTCATATTTTTTCTTCTAATATCATCTCAAATTATCATTCAAATATTAAATATACAATTTTTTTTGAAAAAAAATAGAAAACCAAAGCCTAAAATTTATCAAAGATTAATTAAAATTTAAATAAATAAAAAATTAAATGTATAATTTTTTTTTGAAAAAAACGGGAGAACAAATTTGGTTGTAAAATCTAAAAGAGGAAGTAAAAAAAGAAATATTTGAAGAGATAAGAGGACAAATTTTGAAAATTTAAAAATTGAATAAGGATAAAAGAGTAAAAAATTAGTGTCCCACAAGTTGTCTCAGTGTCTCATCAAATTGGAAGTACACAAATTTAGTGTTTCCGTGTCCATCCGTGTCCTCTCGTGTCCATCAAAATTCTGTGTCTCACCAAACCAAACAGCAGACATGTGTCACCGTGTCCATGTCTCATTGAAACATGGACATCAACCAAACACTACCTAAATAACCTATAGTAATTTTCATTATTCATAGTTAGAAAAAGTCATATAAAAAATTTGCATAAATAAA
>NC_029794.2:6629391-6633785 GCF_000816755.2 Arachis ipaensis | reverse complement strand
ATTTAGTGCAAAAATTATTTTTGTATGGTTTAAAAAATTTTTAAATATATACATAAGAGATTTATTTTTGTAGACTTAGTTAGAATTATGATTTGGATTATTTTTGTGTTATTGCTTGCCTTATAAATTTGATATGTGAATTATGGTCTTAGTCCTTTTGCTCCTTTCTTAAAAGAGTCATGATATTTTTAACTTTCTAAAGAAAATAGTATTAATTAAAGGTAGTTACTCCAATAAAGATTGTATGATTGTCATCATGTGAAGATATTTTATTTTGACCATTGGATGATAGATTGTAGGATTTGATTTTTATTTAAAGTAAAAGCGTTATCTTTATTCAAAGTGTTACTAAACAAATAAGTTACACTTTTTAAATAAGGATCATCATGAGAAGATGTTTTTGGCATCTTCATGGAAGTAGTTGCCTTAATTAAATGCAGGCATTCTTAACCTTTTAAACGCATCCAGCGAAACATAGAAATAGGGTAAAGTACTAAATTGGTCCCCTAGGTTTGGGCGTAATTCTGTTTTGGTCCTTAAGGTTTAAAGTGTTCTATTTGAATCCAAAACGTTTTCATTTAGCATCAATTTAGTCCCACAGTGAGGTCAAAATTAAATAATTAACAAAATATCCTACATAACAACAGTTCAAGAACAAAATCGATAATCTGGAGAACAAGTACAAGCTCTAGAGGTACAAAATCAACCATTGATACATCAATACATTTATTTATTATTTTTTATAATATAAATAAAATATTTTCTATAAAACTAAAGAAAATGATAAATAAATGTATTGATGCATCAATGGTTGATTTTGTACCTCTAGAGCTTGTACTTGTTCTCCAGATTATCGATTTTGTTCTTGAACTGTTGTTATGTAGGATATTTTGTTAATTATTTAATTTTGACCTCACTGTGGGACTAAATTGATGCTAAATGAAAACGTTTTAGATTCAAATAGAACACTTTAAACCTTAAGGACCAAAACAGAATTACGTCCAAACCTAGGAGACCAATTTAGTACTTTACCCCATAGAAATATTACATGAAAAGATTCCTCACGGACAACACTAACACGGGCTCACAAACTTATACCTGAATTCTTGTATATTTGCACTAATAATTAAAGCCCCTGAATATATACAGTATATTATTATGGATAATGCTAGGTAATTAATAACTTTTTTGAATAATATGAACAATCACCGATAAAATTAAAACACACTACACCTTCAAATTATCCATTTAAAACTTAATATTAGAATAATCATCCGCACATCTAGTAAAATAAACATCCTATATATCTATTATTCATATTGTTTAGTATTTTCATTACCTACCTATACTTTTTTGATTATTATTACTCCATAGTCCATAAGATATTGGTACTTATTAATTAGTAGGGTCGTTGATCAAGCAAATTTCCTGGAGGGCTATAGTTACAGGAAACCATGTAGGCTCCAACTTCGCATTGGACCCTAGCGCAACCTATATGAGTAGTGTCACGCCAAACAACCTGCATATAGTGACGACAGTAACCGCCAATGCATGAGTTGGATTTTTCGTCATAGTATTGTTTCTGTGCCACCCATACGCCCACAGCTTGTGCTCCAGTAAGCTTTCTGAATGCTCCCGTTGCTGTAACACCACTCTCTGTGTTCTCACCATAAGGACCATCCGATTGAATCGGTATGCAATGTTCAGTTTTCTGACTCAGGTGTAGGTATGCATATGATTCTAGTCTCCAGTCCCATTTTAGTGGTTTAACCTTAACTTTTGCACGTGCTGTGTTGTGAGCTTCAAGATAATCTTCTGGAGAATTTTGTGCTGATAAACACCAAGGGAGTACACACATTAAACTTATTATTAGCCACACTAATAATATCTTCATTTTTAATATTGTTCTCTGATTGCAAAAATTAGACGCGATTGTGTTATTTATATATATTATATGACTGGTATTTATAAGAAAATTATTTGCCTAAATGTTGCATCAAAGGTCAACAATTTCAAAGCTGATTTTGATGTGCACCCTGAAGGTAACCAGGGAGCACCGCTAATATATATATATATATAAAGAAAAAGAATTTTTGTTCTTCGTGGAAAAGGATTTGTTTTCTATAAATAAATACTAATGTAGTTACCATCATTTGATGCACTTGAACGCAAACATATATTTAATTTGCTTGAAAACAAAGGAGAGAACATTTGTACCATTATTATTAAGATTAATGATTAGAGCAGTGAAATTATCTATCCAAAGATTTAATTAAGTAAAACCAACGTGCCTCTGCTCTTTCATATTAAAATTAAGGCATGTGACCACCAAATTGTCAAAGAGTCAAATATTTCATCTATCTCGTGACCAATCATGTAATTAAACCTGTGGTGATTTTCATCATTCTTCATTAAGTAAATCTTTGAAACTACAAATATTCCATTCATAATACAATGTATGTCTTGTTAAGTTTTATCCTAAATATAGTTGAAAAAATTAACGTCATCATAACTAAAGTCTTTTGAAAATATATATATATATATGTGTGATTTCTTTCAAACCCATGCTATTTTTATGGGTAATTTATCCTTGCATATGTGTCATCATCTCAGTCATTGATAAAAAAAATTTTCAACCTCTCATTAATTCCTTCAATAAATGTGTTCACACTACATTGTATTTTATATTATTTACATTATACCACATAACGTATTTGTACTGTAATATAAATGGGTGCAATGTGCAAATAATTGATTTTACAAATCCCCCAAATACCAAAGAAATCAAAATCTTCCCCAAATACCATTTGAATGTCTCAAGCTTCTTCTTCTTCTACCTCTCAAAATACACTTCGAAGGAACTGCTTCTTCTTCAATCTCACTGCTTCTTCTCCCCTACTGTCCACTGCTCCTTCTTCTCTACCCTTCCTATAGGTGATGAGTGTGATTTTTTCGGCGACCCGCTCGCAAAACCTTCCCCAAATACCCCTGTAATGTCCATTGCTTCTTCTTCTACTACCTCACTGCTTCCTCTACCCTTCCTATAGGTGACGGATTTGATTTTTTCAGCGATCCACTTGCAAAACCTTCTCCAAATACCCGTGTAATGTCCAGAGCTTCCTCTTGTACCTCGCTGCTCCTCCAACCGTTCCTGTAGTTGAAGCGTTTGATTTTTCCGGCGACCCACTCGCAAAATCTTCCCCCAAATACCGCTTTAATGTCAACAGCCTCTTCTTCTACCTCATTCCTCTGATTTCTTCGGTGACTCATCGTTAGTGACAGATTTTTCCGAACTCCGTCGAAGACCCTGCCTACTGCTTCTTCGTCTAGGGTTACGCGGGTATCCTTTTCTGTGACTCACAGGCGGAGTGAAGTATTTCCGAAACCGTCGAAGAACGTAACTCATCCCCTTGCCGAGAACGGTTCCGTCGACCCACGTGGAAAACCCTCTCGAAAAATCATTGTAAGACCTACTGCTTCTTCTTATAGCTGATTCGTTTCTTTTTGTTGTCGATTTTCACAATCAATTTTGCGTGATTTGTTCTATTATTCACTTTCTTTAATCACCATTGATCGAAGCAGATTGTTTCAATTTTGAATGCAATAGTTGATAATAGTTGTTCATGGTGGTGTTTAATGTTAATCAGATTGATGGCCAGTGATGCATGCTCCTCAAACACGAGACGAGGCAGAGGCGAAGCCGGCGGACAACAGGAACTGATAGCTGGATATGCAAGTTCAAGTTCACTGCAACCTGCGGATGTAACAGATGGTGTTGCCCCAAAATACTTATGCGAAAAATATGCCATTTGTTACATGTCAAAGACAGACACCACTCCGAATAGGCTAATTTTTGGATGCCCATTGTTAAAGGTAAGCACCAAATTCTTCATGTATGATCACTAAGTTTATGCTAAAATTGGCTAAATTTTGAATTTTTGGAATGGAGGTTTAGAATATAGACTTTGGTTATTTTTCCTAGTTCAAGTTGTTGTGGATGTGATTTTTAGTTGTTTAGAATGGCATGCCTATTGGTTATGAAAATGATTTGATTTTGTAAGCGATATGCTGTTAAATTGGGTTGATATTGTATATGATTTGATATTGGTGTTGGTTAATTTTGAAGAATGATTGAGAACTGGAAAAAAGTTAATTTCTTGAAAATAGATGTACCTAGATTAAAAATGTTGATTTTGACATGAATTCACATTGAACCTGATCTAATATAAAAAATGGCTTTAAAAGTTGAAAGGATTTTTAATATTTAGCCTTTAGGGATTAATTACATTCACATATGTGGATTAGATTGAATTGGAGTGTTTTGTACCACCATACATTCATTGTTAGCATAATTAATATGTATTTATATTTCAATATATATTTCATATTAATAG
>NC_029794.2:6626349-6628701 GCF_000816755.2 Arachis ipaensis | reverse complement strand
CTATAAACTAAAAATATATTTAATTAAAATTTAATTAAATAATATTATTTAAATTAAAAGACTGATTAAAAGCTGAATTTTAAAGAACATTTTAATAATTAATTTTAATGGCTAATTTTAGTATATATATTTAGCATAATTAATATTAGATTTAATATAATTATTCTGTTGATTTCTATAATTTTATTAAATTTTTATATTTTTTTTCGATTGAGTTTTTATACTATATCAGATTTTATAATTAAATTTTTAACTATCATGACAAAAATACTGAAATTAACAGAATATTTTATTAAACAAAACGAATATGTCAAATACTTGGCTGAATATTTTGTATATTTTAACAAAATATTCTATTTAATTTTAACGTTTTTATTACGATAGGAACATACTTATAAAATTTGATATGGTATAAAATTTAATTAAAAGAATATAAAAACTTAATTAAAAATTCGATAAAATTATAGAGATGGAGAAATAATTAAACCTTAACATTAATAATATAAGAAGCAAGAGCACAAAGTAGCTAAATAGGAAAAGGGGAGTAATCACAATCAAATGATCTATTATATAATAATGAGTAATACTCCTCCCTCCACCCATGATTAAATAAGCGACATAATATATATTATAAATAAAAAAGTACATATTTATTTTTATTTAGTAAGGTCTCTGTCCAATGTAATTGCCAGGAGGATCATAGTTGCAAGTAATGAAAGTGCCTCCATTATTGTCGCAAATCACTTTGGCACAACCAACGCGCAATGTGTTTTTCCAAACCACTTGAGTATAATGACCACACATTTGATTATCAGCACATGAGTTTGACATGTAATCAAAGTATGCCTTTTCGTCTACCCATAATTTCACACCATCTACACCTGAAAAATCATTACTGCTACTCCATGCAAGGTTCTCCCCATAAGGGCCATGTGAATGGATCAGCTGGCAATCCTTTCGGCGTTGATTGGCATAGTTTTGTGCATATGCTGCAACAGAATCGTCCCAAATCAAACTTGGTTCTCCCACTTCTGATCTTGCTACATTGTGTGCATCAACATAGTCTTTTGGTGAATCATGAGCATATACATAACCCATAATGCATAATAATGAACCTAAGACAGTGATAGGAGAAAATAAAATCTTGCATGTTTTCATATTGTCTTGTGAAAATGTGATTTTTTTAGTTTGTTTGTAATGTATGTATTAATTAATGTGTTTGATGAGAATTGTTAAGGTTATAGCGAGGTATTTATAAGAATCAATCTTTACTTGGAAAAGTAAGTTGTTGTAGTTGTTTCAAAAGATTATCGGATCCATAACAATGAAAACAAGTAATGGATGTTTTGTTTTCAATATTTTGTTACACGGTTGAATTAACTTTGTTATAAATTAAAATCACGATTCAACAAAAACGATTCTATCATATGACAATGCATGTCTTGTTAAGTAGTATCCTAAATATAGGAGAAAAAGATTAACATCATAATTAATTAAGAAGCTAGTAGGCTGAGTTTCTATCTAGCAGTTCGAAGATGAAGCAATTTGTGTAAAATTATAGGATGACTAAATATGTAGAAAATAAATTTTGAGCCACTTTTAATATTTCATTATCGATGTCAAATTAACATTTTTGCAAAAGCTATGACTCAACAAGTCTTTGAAACTATATATAAAGATTCTGTTTGTGATAACACATTATTGAGTTGCATACTAACATTCTTTTATGTCACCAATGTATTTATTCCAA
Organism: Arachis ipaensis; assembly: GCF_000816755.2. Taxonomy (NCBI): domain Eukaryota; kingdom Viridiplantae; phylum Streptophyta; class Magnoliopsida; order Fabales; family Fabaceae; genus Arachis; species Arachis ipaensis. The sequence continues at coordinate 6,626,951 of NC_029794.2, read as the reverse complement.
AAATTTAAATTGATAAGACGGTAACATTAATGATTATATCTTGAACATAAACGCGTGCAACGAAACACATAGAAATATTACATGAAAAACAACACTAACACGGGCTCACAACTTATACCCAAATCCTTACATATTCGCACTAATAATTAAAGCCTCACAATATATATTACTCCATAGACCATAAGATGTTGGTATTTATTAATTAGTAGGTTAATATTATTTAATTTTTTTTAAATTAGAAGATAAATTACTCTTTGTGACATATCTTTTTATTATTAACTGAAATAAAATTAATTGACTTATCATGATTAACTTTAATTTTAATCTAACCTAAATTTTATTAATTTAATTAATTAATCATGATGTAACTTTTTTTTGCAATTTTGAAAATTTTAAATTTTGTTTGCTCTTAAATTTTTTTCATTTATTATTTATCTTTCGAGATTTTTTATATTTTGTGATTGAAATTGATTAATAAATGTTAATTTGAAAAAAAATAAAACATTACAAAATTAAACTTTTTTTAATAATTTTTATAATTTGTAAAGCAAAATTACATCATAATGAATTAATTAAATTAATAAAATTTAAGTTATATTAAA
>NC_029794.2:6623399-6626340 GCF_000816755.2 Arachis ipaensis | reverse complement strand
TTCATTTTATTTTATTTAATAATAAAAAGATATGTCGTAAGAATAATTTATTCTCTAATTTAGAGAAGATCAGGTAGAATTCACTAATTAGTATGATCGTTGACGAGGAAAATTTTCTGGAGGGTTATAGTTACAAGAAACCATGTAGGCTCCATTGTTGCATTGGACCCTAGCGCAACCAACATGAGTAGTGCCACCCCCAACAACCTGCATATAGTGACGACAACTACCCCCAATGCATGAGTTAGATTTTTTGTCATAGTATTGTTTCTGTGCCACCCATACGTTCACAGCTTGTGCTCCAGTAAGCTCTCTTAATGGTCCCGTTGCTATAACACCACTCGCCATGTTCTCACCGAAAGGACCATTTGATCGAATCGGCAAGCAATGCTTAATTTGCTTATCCAAGTGCAGGTTTGCATATAATTCTAGTCTCTTGTCCCATTTCAGTGGTTTAACCCTAACTTTTGCACGTGCAGTGTTGTGAGCTTTAAGATAATCTATTGGAGAATTTTGAGCTGATAAACACCAAGGAAGTACACCTATTAAACTTATTATTAGCCACACTAATAATAATATCTTCATTTTTAATATTGTTCTCTGATTGCAAAAATTAAAGACGATTGTGTTATTTGTCTAGTATATGATTGGTATTTATAAGAGAATTATTGGCCTAAACGTTGCATCAAGGGACAACAATTTCAAAGCTTGTTTGATGTGCACCTTGAACGTAACCAGGGAGCATCGCTTATATATATATAGAAATGTTAGGGACCAGCAATTTTAGTGTTTTGTAACCATTAATTGGTCATCAATAATGTTAATGATGTGAGATTACATCTAATGATAAGAGATTACTCACTTTTATTTTGATGATTAAATACTAATCAAAAAACACAAAAATTACTGATCTCTAAATTTTTTCATATATATACTAAAATTAATTTTAATTATTAATATATTTATATATAAATATATTAATAATTAAAATTAATTTTAGTATATACGAAATATAATAGATATAGTAACACACTTGAATGCAGGCATATGTTTAATTTACTTGAGGACAAAAAGAGAGAATATTTGTGCCATTATCATTAATATTAATTAATTATCAGACCATTGAAATGATATATCCAAAGATCTAATTATTTAAGTAAAACCAATGAGCCTCTGCCCTTTCACATTGAAATTAAAGCATGATGTGACCCACCGAATTAGAGTCTCAAATACTTCATTTATGGTGAGCAATCAAGTAAAACTAACGGACTTGGGCTTGGTTCACTAAATAACCTATAGTGATTTTCATTAGGCAACTATTTCTATAAAGATGTTAAAAATATTTTTTTATGATAATTTTTGTTTAAAAAGTATAATTTATTTGTTTAGTAATATTTTGAATAAAGGTAACATTTTTACTTTAAATAAAAATTAAGTCCTACAATTTATTATCTAATGATCAAAATAAAATATCTTAGTATGATGACAATTATAAAATCTTCATTGGAGTAGCCACCTTTTCATTATTCATCATTAGAAAAATTCATATAAAAAAATTGCATAAAAGACTGGTTAGAATTATGATTTGGATTATTTTTGTGTTATTGCTTGTCTTATAAATTTGATATGTGAATTATGGTCTTAGTCCTTTTGCTCCTTTTTTAAAAGTAAGGGTGACAATGGTAGGGTAGAATAAGATACGGTTTGAACTCAATCCTAACCCTATCTGTGGGTTGAGATTTTTATATAAATTTAACATTATCCTATCTGTGGGTTGAGAATATCCAAATTCTAACCCTATCCGTTCTCAACCCGCGGGTATTCGATCCTATCCGCGGGTTACAAAAAAGATGCAAAATTATTATATAACTTCATAATAATTTAAAATAAAACTGACTTTTATGTAAAAAAAAAAGTATTAAATTATCAATTAATGATATTTTTTAAGTAGCTAAGGATCTTTTATATTTAGTAAGAGAAATTCGAATTGGGTTGAGAACCCTATCCGATCGGGTGGGTCAAGTTGAATACGCACGGATAAAATACATATTGCCACCCCTACTTAAAAGAGTCATGCTGTTTTTAACTTTCTAATTAAAAAAAATAGTATTAATTAAATGCAGGCATTTTTAACCTTTTAAACGCATGAAGCGAAACACAGAAATATTACATGAAAAGATTCCTCGACAACACTAACACGGGCTCACAAACTTATACCTGAATTCTTGTATATTTGCACTAATAATTAAAGCCCCAGAATATATATAGCAGATTATTATTACTCCATAGTCCATAAGATATTGGTACTTATTAATTAGTAGGGTCGTTGATCAAGCAAATTTCCTGGAGGGCTATAGTTACAAGAAACCATGTAGGCTCCATTGTCGCATTGGACCCTAGCGCAACCTACATGAGTAGTGTCACGCCAAACAACCTGCAGATAGTGATGACAGTAACCTCCAATGCATGAGTTAGATTTTTCGTCATAGTATTGTTTCTGTGCCACCCATACACTCACAGCTTCTGCTCCAGTAAGCTCTCTTAATGCTCCCCTTGCTGCAACACCACTCACTGTGTTCTCACCATAAGGACCATCCGATTGAATCGGTATGCAATGCTCAGTTTTCTGACTCAGGTGCAGGTATGCATATGATTCTAGTCTCCCGTCCCATTTTAGTGGTTTAATCCCAACTTTTGCACGTGCTGTGTTGTGAGCTTCAAGATAATCTTCTGGAGAATTTTGTGCTGATAAACACCAAGGGAGTACACACATTAAACTTATTATTAACCACACTAATAATATCTTCATTTTTAATATTGTTCTCTGATTGCAAAAATTAAAGGCCATTGTGTTATTTGTATAGTATATGACTGGTATTTATAAGAGAATTATTGGCCTAAATGTTGCATCAAGGGTCAACAATTTCAAAGCTTGTTTTGA
>NC_029794.2:6610253-6623337 GCF_000816755.2 Arachis ipaensis | reverse complement strand
TCACAAGAAGTAATTTATTTTTTATTTTAAAAAGAGTAGAGTAGAATTCACTTATAGAATCAATGAAATAAGTATACAATGTGTATAATGGACTGATTTTTTGGGTAAATAAAAAAAAATAATCATCCGCTATCATACATGTTCGAATATATAGGATAAAATACTACTAATTTATCAAACACAATACATCCATACTATCCAAAATAACCATCCGAATACCAAGAATAATAAACATCTGATATCTGAATCGTTTTAAATAAATATCCGATACTTTAATTTTAATCTAAAATTAACTCCATTACATGCATTATACGAAACATGTATTGACTTGTACTTCCTCTTCACTTATATATATATTGATGCATTTGAATGCATGCATATATATTTAATTTACTTTGTCGAATGCATGCATATGTTTAATTTACTTGAGAACAAAGGAGAGAATATTTGTACCATTGTCATCAATATTAATTATTAGAGCATTGAAATCATCTATCCAAAGATTTAATTAAGTAAAACCAACGAGCCTATGCTCTTTCATGTTAAAATTAAGGCATGTGACCCACAGAATCGTCAAAGAGTCAAATACTTCATCTATCGCGTGACTAATCAAGTAAATAAACATGGTGATTTTCATCATTCATCATTAAACAAATCTTTGAAACTATAAATATTACATCCATAATACAATGTATGTCTCGTTAAGTTTTTTTCATATTCTAAGTCAAGTAATAAGTTAGATCCAAATTAAGTTAAGAAGGCCAAATCTTAAGGATTGGCTCACCGCCTATCCGACTTCTTTAAAAAAGTCAGAACCAGCACACAAAGACGAGTAACACTTATACAAAGTAAGTAACCGCCTCCTTATATTTTTCACTCACTTCTAGAAGAGAGATCCCAACAACCCTAAGATAAAGGGACGGTTATCCACCATCAGAAGTAGAACTACTTCAGCGGTGGTTATTGACTCGTCTCCTATAAATACCCTGACACACTCAGGTATAGTTAAGTTCGAATACATTCTAAACCTGCTTACTCCCTTTGCCGATTTAGGGATCGAAGTGTCTTTACAAGTACCACCCCCTTCTTTACATACACAACTCGGATGGCGGTTCCCAGATGTAAAGCAAGTCGGAGACCACCTTACTTGAACATTTGGGCCTCACAAACGAGCCCAATCATCTGGTTCTAGGTAAGCCCCGGAACATTGGCGTCGTTGCTAGGGACCTGGAAGATCAACCGACAATGGCAGACGACCAGCAAGAAGATGCACACACACCGCATCGGAGTCTGAGTAAAAACAACAAGACGTGGTCAACAACGATAGGGCAATAATATCCCTACAAAGAGCAGGAGGACAGCAGGGCGAAGGTCCCTCCAACACCCAGGAATAAAAAAGGATCTCCTCCGAGGTTCACCAGCCTGGAAAAGATGGGCAATCTCACTCTACTGAGTTAATGGGGTTACTGTATGGCCACCAAGGTCGACTCGAGCAACTAGAACAAGAGCTAGAACGACAGCGTGAAGCGGAGCAAAGCCTAAGGAAAGAGATCGAACGAAGAAGAGAGCTTGAAGAAAAGCTCTCAAGGCTGGAATCCAACCTCCGAAATAAGGACTCCCGTAGAGATCGAGAAGACACCCTGCTAGGAGAAGAGGACCCATTCATCGAAGATATCACGAGGGCTAAAGTTCCCAGAAATTTTAAGAGCCCTGATATAGACCTGTATGACGGGACGACTGATCCGGAACACCACCTCAGTAATTTCAAAAGTCGGATGTACTTAGCCGACACGTCGGATGCCACTCGTTGTAAGCCTTTTGCCAACGACCCTGACAAAGGCGGCCATGAAGTGGTTTGACGGCCTTCCCCCAAGGTCGATAACCAGCTTCGATGATCTCTGATCTTGCGCAATTTCCTTGCGATTTTCAATTCAAAAAGACAAGGTCAAGTACGCTCCTAGCCTGCTAGGAGTAAAACAGGAGGTCGGAGAACCCTGAGAGACTACATGGAGAGGTTCAACAAAGCGTTATTGGAAATCTAAGATTTACCTACTGAAGCAGTAATAATGGGTCTCGTTAATGGACTCCAAGAAGGACCCTTCTCCCAGTCCATCTCAAAGAGATACCCGACTTCCTTGATTGATGTACAGAAACGAGCTGAAAAGTACACCAATATGGAAGAAAATGGCAGGTTACGAGAACATAACTGGCGAATAGGGCATCCCAACCAATCAAAAGAAAAAGAAAGGAAGCCTAAGAAAAAGGAAGAAATCGGGTCTGAAAGGCCTAGAAGATATCATTTCTATACTTCCCTACGAGTTTTCCTGGTCGATGTTTACAGGGAAATCTGTCATACTGAAAAGCTACCTCCCCCGCGACCAATCAAGAACAAAAAGGGGGGGGGGGGGAGGGGTATCATTCCTACACTCCCCTATGAGTTTCCCTGGTCGATATTTACAGGAAAATTTGTCATACCGAAAAGCTACCTCCCCCACGACCAATCAAGAACAAAAAGAGAGGAAGCCGCAATGAATACTGTGAGTACCATAAGTTGTATGAACATTCCACTAATGATTGCTACGACCTGAAAAATGTGATAGAAAAATTGGCCAGAGAAGGTCAGTTAGACAGATATCTCATGGAAATGTTGGACAATCATGGGAAGAAAAAAAGAGACGATGAAGGTCACAGACGAAGAAGGCCGCCCCCACAAACCCCCAAACGACATATTCATATGATATTGGGAGGCTTCGCAGGAGGAGGAGATACCAAATCATCTCGAAAAAGACATCTGAAAGAAGTTTACCAAGTCGGGAATGAAGGACTCGACATTCCAACCATTTCCTTCACCAAAGAAGACGGACAATGTATTGTATCTGGGCATGATGACCTAGTAGTGATCACCATGATTCTCGCCAACGCTCATCTACACAGAACTCTGGTGGACCAAGGAAGCTCAGCGGACATCCTGTTCAAACCACCATTTGATAACTTAGGATTGGACAAGGAGTTAAGAGCTTACCCTGACACTCTCTTCGGGTTAGGAGATACTCCCATTAAGCCACTGGACTTCATCTCCCTGCACACTACTTTAGGAAAGGGGACTAAATCCAAAACTTTGACATCGACTTCATTATCGTCGATGTAGTTTCTGCATACAACGCCTTAATAGGCACAATTCACCCTCTGTGAGATGAAAAGTTATAAACGGTAAATACACCAAAATTTTCCTAAAATATACCCAAATGTTCCTGATTTATACCCAAATGTCTGATATAAAATGCAGAAAATTCATCATAACTAGTACATTAGATTCAATTCAATACAAGAAAAAATGAACAGCAAATTTCACAGGTAAGATCCACGCATTATTCAGTTACATAATCATAAACTACTAACTGGATTCAAATTCAGATTCAATTATTAACTGGAATTAAACCACACTTTAGGAACTTCATTGGATTCAAATTCAAAATCCACTTCGCTCTGGTTTAGCTGACAATCTGAAGTTGAATCATCCATTATCTTCAAAACGATTTCAGAGCTTGATTTCAAAAACAATGGAAAACGAGAAAAACGAAGAAAGAGAACAGAGAGAGAAACTTACATAAACGGCGAAGGAAAAAGCATAGAGAAACGCACGAAAGAGATCGAAGAGAGAAGGTAAGAAAACGCAGAAGAAATTCGAAAAAGGAAATGAAATATTTTCAAAAAAGAAAGTTATATATTCGCGCGTTGATTGATTGAAAAATCTGTTAAGGAGGCGCGTGAAACATACGTGCCATAAAAGGCGCGTTTTAGAGATAAGAGATATTGAGAACTTATTAGACTTGTAAAGTGAAAAGGCTTGTATGTGAAAATTAATTGTATTTATAAAAGGATTAGTTAAAAATTACTCAATTATATCTATACGAGGACTCGTTTCTTATTGAGTTATATCAAATTTTAAATATAACAGATAAAGACTATGAAAATGTTTGGTAAGAAAAAAATATTAATAAAAAATAATTATAACTTATCTTATTTAATATTTATTAATTATTATAATAATTAAAAAATATTAAATAAAATAAATTTTAGCTATTTTTTATCTCCCTAATATACACTAATAGTATAAGTGCATAACTAACTCCTTTTGAACTAATAGGTAATTCAATAGGCACAGTATATAACAAAATTTTGAAAATAAAATTAAGGAATAGTAAGAATTCAATAAAACAAAAGTGTCTAATATCGTTTCACATTTCAAATACCATAAAATCAATTTGTTTTTGGTGGATTATTCAAGCAAGTGTTAAATATAAAATAATTAAATGTGGAGAGTCTATGCCATTTGAGCTATAACTCATTGGTAAAAAAAAAAAAAAAAGATGTTAAATATAAAATAAATAATATTAACTTCTAGATAAAATTCTCTAGTTTAATTTAGTTACTCCCGTGATTTGCGGCTGACTAGTGCAAGTTAACTATGGAAGTCTTCCACTATCTGCATTCTTCAATAATCTGCATCCGTAACTATCGATGCTAAGTTCCCATATATTTGGCTATTACTCTTATCATTTTATCATTTTGAGTATTTTTCTTCCAACTTGAATAGTCATCCTTATATACTAAGTCGCTATTTAAGAAAAGTAATAAGACCGTCCGGAGATTTTTACCAATCGATTTTATTAGGTAGATAATATTTTTTTTTGTAAATAATGTGAATTATGAATTTTATAATTAATCTAATAAAATAAAAAATATTTTATTTTTAAATTATTTTTTAAATTTTAATATTAAAATAATTATTTGTATATTTAATAAATTAAATATTCAATCATTATTAATTGAATAAATCAAATCAAAAGAAATAATTATTTAATTAAAAATAATAAACATAATCATCTGCATACCTATTAAATTAAACATTCAATATATTTATTATGGGTCACTCTATGGTACAGATCTAAATTTATACAGATATACATATATTTCTTTTCAATGTATCTTATTTTGACATCTGTTATCTTTCTTTTGCAGAATGAAACAGAGTGTCAGCAATATATGTGGGCGCTCCTCGAAGGCTCAGCTGAGCCAAATGGGATTTTTAGTGTGTTGCTTTTCATCAGCGCCAGCTTTGAGAATCGAACCTAATTGGCTGTTGAGTAACGTGATGGTTTGATCTTTTATAATTTATTATATGGCCTATAGATAATGGAGGAAAAAAATGAATGTGCTGGAAGAAAGCACAACTAGCATGGTTGGAGGGAGAACATTATTAGACATAGATGAGATGCTAAAAAACAGAGACAGTTCTTTTTATTAAATGAAATTTATTATTAAAGTATCCTTTATAGTATTTTTAATTTTTTAGAACCAAATAATTGTACATATAAATTAAGAATAATGTTTTAAAATAACAATTAAGACGTTTCTTTAAATTTGTTCGAACATTACAATTTAAAAAAAAATTGATAAAGATCAAGCTAATTTAATATTAACTCAATTTATTTTATTTTAATTAGGGAATGAACATACACAAATAATATTTCAAATCATTTTTGATAATTTTGCTTCAAACAAATTAATACTTAATTGTTAAAATGACTTGATCACATAACATTACTAACGATAAAATATTAATTTAGAAAAATTAGATGACACATCATGTAACAATCAAATAATAAATTAGAATAATTGGGATTTTTTTAATTAAATTTTCAAAAATAATTATTTTTCAGAAACACTATATTCCATCTTTTAATTTGCATCTTACATTGAATATTATCTTAATAAATATAATAACAATATCAAAACAATAATTATTACTATATTACAAATAATTATTTCAAATTACTATATGCAAAATAACATAAAATAGTTTTTTATATCTTAAATTCGTCAACATATCCATACAAAAAGAGAAACTAAATGAATAAGTCTCGGGTCGAACTCATTTTTATAGAGAAGTTGTATATATTCTCTGAATTAAGATTTTTTGATATAAACTTGATCAACATTTGTAGTCGATTGTCAAACAAGAATCAAACGAAACAATTCCAAACAAATATATATATATTCATAAATAAAGTTAATTTAATTTATTTTAGAGATAAATTAATTAATTAATTTTATTTAAAAAAAATTCACATAGAGAAGTAACAAAACATGAAATTGAGTTGCAAGATATATCGAAAATATCTCATCTTTCTAATTTTTCTTTCGACTATATATCTTCGGTATAAAAGGATTGAATTATAACTAAGATTTATTGGTAAAAAAAAGCAATTAAAAGATGTAGAAAAAGACAGAAAAAACTATGCGTGTAATCGATAAAAATTAGTATGATCAATGATTATAAAAGATAATAGAAAAAATTAAGATATTTATTAAAAAATTTCAAAAAAAATATTTGAAACGTCAACAATAAAATTAAAACTAAATATTAAGGATATAATTAAAAAAATGGAAAAGCTCTGCATCCATGTATTTTTTATATGGTTGTTAATAAAGTAATTTCCTCCACACGCGCATCCCCCACCCCTCACTCGTTTGTCATACATGTGCTATATATAGCGTGCTGCAACCTAAAATTTTGCTCAACGTAAATCTTCTCCTGCAACGTAAGCCTCCTTCTTCACTCGCGTTCTTCCTTATTGATCTGCATTGCCTTCGTTGTTCTCCTCTGGTCGCGTTCATCTTCTCGTTTTCTTATTTCGATCTGGTTGCATTTATCTTCTTCCTAGTCTTCTTCGTTTTCTTCTTCGATCTGCACTTTTGAATCGAAACAACAAATGACTCAACTTCAAATCAGGAGAGCAATTTGGATTACTCTTCTGAAATGAATCAAACTGACAAAGTTTGAATTATTCAATTTTGAATCGAATTGAATGGAATACAATTGCTAATTTGAATTGAATTAAATAGACAGAGGTGTACTGAATTGAATTGAATTGAATTGATAATATGTAAATTGTAGGCAGAGTTAAGAATAAGACTGGATACGCGGACACGTGATGGTATATAGGTGTGTCCAGGCGTGTCCGGAGAAAAATTTTTTATTTTTCATTAAGACGCGGTTGGACACAACAAACACTCGTGTCAGACGAGTGTCGGTAAGTATCGTGTCCAAAATGTGTCTGACACGCGGATACGATAACTCAGTGAAGTGTCCGTACTTCATAGGCATGTAGTTATAAAAAAGATCTAAGTTTAAACTACATTTTCATCAATTTTAAAATTTTCTCTCAAATGATTTAGTTAGACTGATTTTTATCGGTTCTTATCTTTAAACGATCAAAAAATAGACCGAACTGATTAGCAATCTAATTCATTGATTTTTTGGTTAAACTGGTCAATCTCTTACAACTATATGTTAAAGTTAGTATAAATTTTTATCTTATTCACCACATCGTTAGAATAGTCAAATTCTTATACAAGGACACATTATATATAAAAATTTAAGAGTATAGAATGAGTTTTTGTCTTATTCGTCATGCTAAAATAATATAACTCTAGAAGAAAAAACGAATCCTACAGAATTAAAAACATAAATCATGTCTTCCAATAATTAGTTAATAAACAAGCAATTAATTAGGTTCATATTGATATTATTATAAAATAGTCATTCAATATGTTAAGACCTTAATTGTGCCAATTTTTTTAAAATATTTTTTTGTCTTTCATTTATACTCTTTTACTGTCTTATTATTACTTCTTTTTTAACATTATTACTATCTATTTCTAATTTTTATTATTTTTATTACTATTATTATTCTTATCATGATTATCATTATTATTGTATAAAAAAAGGAAAAGTATATAGAACCAAAAGGTTACTAGCCAAAAACTAAACAAAATCACATTAATTTATATTAATAATTAATTAATTTTAAATTTTTTAAATTCAAATTTTAAAAAATTTAAAAGATTAAGTAAACCTAATTAAAACCTATAAAAACGTTCATCTTCTCTCTCACATTAACCTACCCACCTCCAAGAATCACACACACAGACCTCTCCCTCACCGTCAGACCCTCTCCGCCTCCCCACCGCGACCCACTCCTCTTCTATCAGCGAGTCGCCGGAACCAACTCGGTTCCCGCCAGCCTCAGCACTCTCCATCACCGCCGTTACAACCTGCTTGTATCCGAAGAAGGATCTCTTCATTGCCGCCTCTATTCCCTGCATCACTTGCAACACCTCCACCACACTCTCCTTTTCCGCATAAACCCTCATTGCGGCCTCCACTATCCCTGGCCCTCCCTTCGGATCAACCTCCACCTCCAATATCTTCGGCACCATCCTCTTCATCTCCCTACACATCTTCGTCACCTCCACTAACTCCTTCGACCGGAAGTAATTACAGAGACTACATATGGCTTCACCTGTTCAAGGCCAAGGTACCCCTCCTATCCAACAGAAGCCGGTTTATAATCCCAATCAACAACCTGGCCCAATTAACCACCATCCTACCTTGTAACCAGTTCAACAAAGTTTGGCTCAGCGTTTTAGGATATTAAATGTCGTTTTGATGATTAAAGAGACTGCAAACTACACACTTGATCTTAGTCAAAAGGAGTCCTTGAACAATTACAGAAATATAAAAAATATTCATTTAATATGAAAAAAATACCCTAATACTTAACAAAAGAAATATGCAGTTATATTTTAGCAAAAATAATTAAATATCTATAAAATTTAAAAAAAATTATGAAATTTTTAAAGAAATAGAGACATTCACATTTGTAATACAAAAAAAATTCGAAAAATATATAAAAGAACATCCATTTAATATGAAAAAGAAACATTCTGATACTTAGCAGAAGAAACATCCATGTATATTAACTCGTAGAGATTTTAGATTCACTCAGAAATATTTAACTGATTTTTGGCTAATACCCTTTTGGTTCCCTAGCATTACTCATAAAAAAATACAGAACCAGTCAACCAGTCAACTTTTTTTTATACATTTAACTTGACTAAAAGTTACTTTTTTCAAGAAATTAATAATTGTCATAAGATATTTTAGTTCTCAAAAAAGCTTATTTTGTATTTCAATAATTAATATGAAATACAAATATTTTTTAACACAAATTTCATTATAGCCTTTTTAATTTCTTAAGCTTAACATTTCTAATTTATTAAAATAAAATATATTGTTACCAATTTATTTTCATTCTTAAAATTTTATTAGAAAAAAACATATTATCCAAATACATGCCTAATACAACATTAATTTTTTCAAAAATTTTGAATCAATTATTTTCTTCTATAAACATGCACAAGAAGATAATAGTAATCATTAATGTTGCTTTCGGCTATATCAAAAACTCTACACATAGATAACAGTATAAATTTCTTTTTTTTTTTGGTCGATACACTATAAATTTCAATCTTACCAACTTTACACTATAAATTTCAATCCTACCAACTTTATTCCACTTCTCCCTAAACCCACTATCAAGATAAGCACAATCCATATACAGAGTTGTATAAAGGAGTCCACTCCCAATGACAAAAAAAAAAATAAAGAACCAAGCCCACTACTTTCCTAGACACATTACGAGATTTGCACGGTAGCTCTTTCTCCCCCTAGCCGTGGCTCCATCAAGCAAGCCCGACAAGCTGTAGAGATCTCTGGCAAGCTTGTCCCCCAGTAAAGAGCGCCGTGCCACTTGTCACTCAGTCCTTGAATCTGTATCATTAACATCTGTACGATAGAATTGGCCATCTATTATTCATATTATTTAATATTCTCCATTACTTTTTCTTTGCGAAAAACATGGAAATTTTGATCAAGTCAGTACCAGAATTAAAATCGCATATATGCTAACATACATTGATAATAGTAATTTAATTTAATTAATTGGTCCCTTTACTATACTCCATATACAAGGACAACTCATATGGAGTATAGTAAATATCTGTAAGTATTCATGAGCCACCGCCCAAAGCCATTCCTTAATGAAAAATTGGCTGGATTGGGGTTTACGTGTAAGAAAGATTTTTCATTTATTAAACTATATATATATTTCTAAATTAATTTTTTTTAATAAAAAATGACTACAATACCTTTATTATAGAAAATAATTAAAATATTCTTATTTTATATATATATATATATTTTAAAAAAATTCTAAATTCTAACCCTACGATAGAAAAATAAAGGACTAAAATTTAAGATTCTCAAAATTAATATATATAATAGAAGTATTTTAGTCATTTTTTATAATAGGGTATTGTAGTTATTTTCTATAAAAAATAATATTAATTCAGACCAGTTCATTTTTCAGTCAAATTAATTTATTTAGTCTAATTTTAACAAAAATAACACAATTTAATCGATTATATACTTTAAATTTTAATTATTAAAAAAACATCTTTATAAAAAGACGTTTTCAACGTCTTTATTTGAGTTTGAGTGTCTCCCGAAAATTAAACTCTATCAAAATAATACTGTCTCTCTAATATTAGTTCAATTTTATTTTATCTATTAATTTTAATACAAATTTTAATTCTGTTTTAATTTATTTTTTAAAAATATTAAAAATGAGCTTCCGAAATATTCTATTAGAATGGCTCTAAATTACTACTTACTCAATTAGCTATAGAAATGTCAAATTCACAAGATTTTTCATTTATAGATAAGACATAAATAACTTGTATAATATTTGAGTGGTTCTCTTCTTATTAAGACCTTTACTATGAGTAGCTCTTAGAATATGGTGAAAGTTTATCGCACTTATTTTGATCATCATTTACAAAAATTGTTGCAAGATTTTTCTTCTTGGAAGAAGGAAAAAAAAAAAAAAAAGGAAAAATGCCATAAGTGAAAGTTTATCGCACTTATTTTGATCATCATTAACAAAAATTGTTGCAAGATTTTTCTTCTTGGAAGAAATAAAAAAAAAAAAACAATGAAAAATGCCATAATCACTTAACTGGTTATTCATCTACATTTTTTTCGTTTGAAGTCAAACATACAAATTCCATTCAATACTCAAACGTTAATTCATGATGATGATGATGATGTATACGTGGCAGCCATGACCAACTAGTTAATAATTTTTTGACGATAAATAGTTCGTAACTTGCAACTGGTTTAAACGACCGAACAACTCGATAGGTACCAGAATTTCTAAATAATTAGTTGATTAATTTTCACGTTAGTTTTCCTAAGTCCTCTCCGTATACACTACCATTTTGAAAATTCTACTAGTGTTTATTATTTTCCACGAGAAAATCACAATAAATAGATCACAATATTAAGTCCAATATTGTCATCAAACCCCTTAATATATATACCCTAGAACACAAATAATATATGCATATATTAGTACTATAAGAAAATATATTGATCTTGAAATAATATCACAACATGGGTGTGACTAAGATCTCAACAATGCTTCCTCTCATGGCTGCCATAACCCTAACCATATTATTATTATCACAAGTTTGTTATGCACAAGACGCACCCCAAGACTACATCAACGCTCACAACAATGCCCGTTCCCAAGTTGGGGTTGGTCCAATGACATGGAATGCAACCCTTGCTTCTTTTGCACAAAACTATATTAACACACTCAAAGGAAGTTGTAGCTTGGTGCACTCTGGGGGTCCTTATGGAGAGAACCTTGCAGGGAGTACCGGCGATCTTACGGGCACGGCCGCGGTGAACTTGTGGGTGGCGGAGAAGCAATACTATCACTACAACTCTAATTCTTGTGACTCCGGCAAGGTTTGCGGCCACTATACTCAGGTGGTTTGGCGCAACTCGATTCATCTTGGGTGTGCCAAAGTGAGGTGTGATAATGGAGGAACAGTTATAAGTTGTAACTATGCTCCCCGTGGCAATATTGTTGGCCGAAAACCTTACTAGCTGATTGCATACATGCATCATGCATGTTATATTATCGCTTGTTTCCACTTTCCATTAAGCAGTTGTTAGCAACTGCTTAATATATAATTTTAAATAGAAATAAGGAAAAATTAATAATAATAATGATGTTTGTTATATTTTATTTTAATTATATTTATTCACCTTTTAATATTATTTTTTATTTTTTCTCTAAGTCATCGCGCTATTTTCTCGTGGCTTCTAATAAATACTTATATTTATAGGTTTCTTCTCATGGCATAGATTTGGAGAATACGATGATATATACGATCTATGAACTGAATATATTTGCATATTTGTTTAGAAAGATAGTTTAGAGACGAAAAAAAAAACTCAGCAAATGTAGTTCCTCTAAGTAGCAAGCCAGCAAGTATCATTAATTTCTAATGGTAATAATTAAGGGAATTTGCATCTATATTATCTAGAGTTTAGGTTATAAGGCCGTAAACCCATTTCATATTATTTTTAAACGAGAGGTGTTATACGTAATAGAGGTATAGGCCAGTACTTTAGTCTCTAGAATTCTATGGATCATTAAAATAGTTTTGGACTTTTAAAAATAATTAAATTAATTCCTGAATTTATAAATAATGAATTTCTTTTATTTTTAGCTTAATTTAACTGCATTTAATATAGTACTAATATGAAATATTAAAATATCAGCATTATATTATATCTTAAATAATTAATTTGGCACATTTATTTGATCATTTTGTTACTTTAATATTGGAGATTTTATTTTAACATTGTATTAACGAAAGTTGAACTAGAGACAATTGAATATTTATTCACTATTTGTAGATTTATGAATTAATTTAGTTATTTTTAAAAGTCATGAATTATATATTTTAATGAGCGCTCAAAATTTTAGAGACCAAAATTAATACTTCTAATATAATATGACCATAAACATTTAATTATACTGCACAAACAAATAATTGAAAAATGACAAAAAAAATATTAATAAAATAAAAAAATGAAGAGAAAAAGATGCATCTATCAACTGAGGAATAAAAATAGATTCAGATCAGACCAGATTTTAAAAAGCTAAGTCTGTATGTATTATTGCAGTGTGATCTTGGCAGTAGGTTTATTAAAAGTTAAAACCTTGTTTAGATGCTGAATTTAGCATGTTCAAAAATTTAGTCTAACCTAAAATTTATTAACAAGTCTGTTAATTAATAAATAAAAAATTTACATTGA
>NC_029794.2:6609550-6610012 GCF_000816755.2 Arachis ipaensis | reverse complement strand
AAAAGAATTTATTAGCATAAGATAAATATATAAAAAAAATTCTATACAACAAAAAATTCAAACAAACCAATGGAGGAAAATAAGCTTACTGAAAAATCGGTGCTGATTACTTATTGGAAAAATATGTTATGGTATAAGTAGAGGCATTATTAGTATTGACGGACTCAAATTTGAACTGAAGTCGTCAAAATAAGGATTAGATTATATTATTTAATAACCAGAGTTAAATAGTTAATTCCCCTTAATTAAGTTCCAACTGTTCTTCTTCTACTTGTTGATTTCTAGATGTGGTGCAAAGTCTAATTCTTTATATAAATGGATTAATATACAGCATTAGTTAATTAATTAGTCCGGCGGCTTCTAGCATGAATCATAGCTACTGAAAATTCAACCACAATTAATTACTTGATTATATATGCCCATTTCTATGTTATTAATTTATTATTGATCTTGGAAAAATAT
>NC_029794.2:6579330-6609449 GCF_000816755.2 Arachis ipaensis | reverse complement strand
CGAGATTGATTGATCTTTTATGGTAATTTTTTTCTTCAAATTTATAAAAATATCTTATCTTTAGAAAATAAAAACAAAAATAAAATGCACAAGTGAAATGCAGAAAACGACAAGAGTGGTGAGAAAAGTGGAGAGAGTGGCATTGATGAATTTGAGAGTGTTGCAATGTGCCCTTTCACTTTCAACTTGTTACCGTGTCATACCACATGGATGTGAAAGCTTGCATTTTGGCACCTAAGCTCACATTGATTGGTTAGTCTCGTCCAACACATACATGATGAGACAAAGAATAATTGATCATATAAACTAAAGTGACCGTAAATTGGTGTAATTGGTGCGCCTACCTTCCCAAATTAAATTCCGTAGTGCTACACTACTTGTATATTTAACAGGTCTCTTATTTTCTTATCTTATATTATGTATAGGAACCACGTTAAGGAAGTGTGAGAAAATGCGTGACAATAAGGTTGAGCAATATCTTCACTTGAAGTAAAGTGAGCTAATAAGTACATGTTCTGAATATATATTATAACTCCACTGTAGTTTGAGATACATAACTTGAAAGAACTGTCAAAATTTACGTTATAACTCAAGATTATCTTATATTATTCATAACTGAAGATAAAATTTACTCTCAATTTTATCCCAGTAACCAAAGAAATAAGTTCTACTTTTTCTAAGTTGCACATAAATTTTTTTCAACCTGGCATGAGTGTCTGAATACTTTTTTCCAATAAATTTTGTGGGAGCAAATGTCTAAACATGTTAAATTAAAAAAAAAAGAAAAAAATAGAATAAATAGAAAAAAGAAAAGTATAAGTAAACAATAAGAATATTAAACAATGCGAATAATGAATATGTCAGATGTTCAATTTAGTAGGTGTGCAGATGATTATCCTAATGCAAGACTTTAGGAAGTAATTTGGGAGTGGAGTATTTTTTTAATTTATTGGGTTAATTTTAGAGCTCATTGTTCACAAAAATTATTGTCTACTTAACAAAATACATAGAAAAAAAAAAGTAGGAGTTATAGTTTTTGATATGGAAAAGTATAGGGTACTAATATACTATCTGCCAACTTATTATCAACAATAATTAATTATTATATTTTAAACATATGTATAAAAAGACACATCCAGAAAATACATTTATAAAGATACTTCTATTAGACACAGTCATAAAAAAAATATTTTTATTAGACACGTCCACAAAAACACTTTCATTAAATACCGTTATAAATCAAAGTTGGCAGAAGTTCACAGAAATGCTGTTGGTAACGTAGCAGGATTGTTTGGACTTTTGATATAGATGTACTCATTTTTTTTATAAAATGTTTGGAAGTATGGCACCCATTGTACAAGTGAAGCTCAACTTTATGAGCACAAGAAGAGTATCTAATTGGTGTAAAGTGCGCTAATAATAAGTTTTCCACAACGTTCATAGTGACATATATCATTAGCAATTAAGTACCATCTTTCTTTTCTTCATCTCATGTTGGCGAGTAGAGTAGGCAGCATACATCAACTTGCATATATGGCAGTTAGATATTTTCGTACAGATTCGCAACATAATCAACAAGGAGTGCAGCCATGCTTGTAAGCCAAGTGTGCCACCCCACTTTCAACTTGCAAGTTAAGATTTCCTATAAATACCTGGCAACATCTCCAGCATTTTTCATCAAACACGTTCTTCATTGATTTCAAAATCAAAATGGTTATTTCTTGGTTACACAAGATTTCATTTATTCCTCTCCTGTGTGTTTTAGGGTTAGGCATTGTGGCTGATATAACCGCCTATGCTCAAGATTCACCGCAAGACTATCTTGATGCTCACAACGCAGCAAGATCAGAGGCAGGTGTTGCCGATTTGGTTTGGGACGACGACGTTGCGGCGTTCGCCGAGAACTACGCAACGGAACGGCAAGGGGACTGCGAAATGATCCACTCCGGTGGCGGCGACGAGGGTTACGGCGAGAACATTGCATGGAGCAGTGGTGATCTTGCAGGCAGCGAAGCAGTGGGAATGTGGGTGGATGAGAAAGACAAGTATGAGTACGATTCAAACTCATGTGTTGGCGGAGAGTGCCGTCACTACACTCAAGTTGTTTGGAGTAACACTATTCGGCTTGGATGTGCCAAAGTGAATTGCGATAATGGAGGCACTTTCATTACTTGTAACTACCATCCTCCTGGAAATTATGTTCACCAAAGGCCTTACTAGTTACTAGTAGTGCTCATCTTCTATCTCTTATTAATTTTTCCCTCAAGTTAATTAAGAACGGTTGTATACTAAAAAAACAATCGGTTGTTATTATTGTCATCAGAATAGGGAAATATCTAGGTTCTATGCGAACTGCGAAACTTGGCAATGGATTGAGTTTCTGCGAAATTTCATTGCCTCTTTGATTCACTATTGCTACGCTTGAAGATCTAAGTGACTCAACAAAACTGGCTATGAATTAATTAAGCAAGTAGTAACAAGCACCATGAAATTTGAAAATTTCAGCGCATTCTCTCTCCCTCTTTAGTATCATCATATCCAACATTATCTTTCAATTTTGTTCATTTTTCATTTGGTTTTTGCCATTGTTAAAAATAAGAGACTAAACTAGAGAAATGATTTGAATATTATTGAGTGTGTTTAAGTTGTCTGAAAATGATACAATATAAAAGGGTATTTATAGGTACTAAGAGAATCGTAATAATAAAGCGCAGATGAAACTACCACTTGTCTGAAGGAAGCGCAGACGGAACTGCCGCTAGTTTGAAGGAAGCGCAGACGGAACTGCCGCTTGTCTAGAAGAAGCGCAGACGGAACTGCTGGAAAGAAACGTAGACAAAATTGCCACAAGGAAATACAGATGAAACGCAGACGGAACTGCTAAAAGAGAGCGAAAACTATATGATTTTTTCATAAAAATAGGTAAGTAGCGGATGACAATGGTGTTTGATCATTCGACTCGGAAAAATACAAGACAGAGAAAACATGCTAGTCGATGAGGTGAAAAAGTATTAAAGGAGTGACAAAAGGTAATGAAAAATGGTATAGGAAAAAAAATTGCAAAAACTACGGTGATTTCACCGCAAGAAAAATAACATTCTCTTCAAGATAAGGAGGATACCATGGCTCTGATAGATAACATGTTAGAAATAAGAGACTAAATTAGAAAAATGATTTATATATTATTGAGTGTGTTCAAGTTGTCTTTTCAAGTTATCTGGTATTTATAGGTACTAAGAGAATCATAATAATAAAGACGTAATCTTCTATAATAAATATTCAGATATACTAAATAATACTAATTATATTTTAACCGCCATGTCCAAAATTATGTTGAGTTTTGTTCCAATTCGTATATTCTTGTGGTCATTGTTCTGTTTCATCATGATCGTTTACAGAGCTTAAATAAGTGACATCTATTGCCCAAGAGAAATCAACAACTCATTGGACTCATCTATCCAATATCAACGCCATAGATTTGTCCTCATCATTCACTGGTATTGAATGTATAAGAACCCCAATTTCATAATCAATCACCCTGTTTATAAATTAAAGAATCCCGCTAAAAAATCAATAGAGTATCTATACAATGTGTATAATAAGCTGTTTATTTGGCCCAATTTAAATTAAAATTGAAAATGTACCCAATTTTTACCCTAATATAACAAAACCCTTCAGTTTCACTTTAATTCTAACATTCCAATCCTTATTTCAAATTTTATCCAATCCCTTTTTTGTGAACGACGGCACACCTCTCACCATCTTCCTCGCGAGCTCCGATAACCATCCCACCACAACGCCGCTGACTGACACCGCAACTCCCTCATTACCTCTTAGCCGTCGATACCAGACATAAAAAATAACCATCTATTTTGTCTATAAAAGTAACCATCCAATTCCATATGAAATTGACCATCCAGTTTATTATATCTATAAACGGAAATTTTTTTTCCAATACAAAATGCTTGTTGAGCTAATTTCCTAGTTGGAGTATTGAGATTTTGTTCATGAGACTTGATGAAGATTAACATGTGATTGCTCATTCATTTTCTGAACTTATCTAAATGTATTGGTAGAATATCTTTTAATCATGACATACTTACCAGGCGGCAAAAATAACCATACATTTTGTCTATGAAAGTAACCATCCGAATCCATATTAAACTGAAAGACAGTATATTTAACATGTGATTACTTAAATAACCATCCACGTATGAATAGAAATAATCATCTGCTAACATAGTGAAATGAACATTTGGATTATTCGTCATTGACCACAACGCATAACACTTTTGGGTTAAACTTCTCCTTAATCACATATTCATGATACTAACGGCATATGTTTTATAATTGAAAAAATTTACACTTTGTGATAAATTTACATTATGGAATATGACATAATTAAGTAGGATTTAGTAATGTTATAGCATGTCTATTATAACTTAATCACTTATATCTAACTGCAACAAATCCAAACATACTTGAATTCAGTGAATGATAAACTAAATCCAACTCAATAATATGATCATGTTGCGTCTCATCAGTTTTTAGATCAATCACTTCCACAACCTGCAATCGAACGCAAATAAAAAAAACCAACCAAAGGAATTAAGTGATATATAGAACTATGATCCCATAAATACATAAGAATAACTATGATCAATAACCTAAAATAGAAACATCACTTATTATTGGAAACACATTGTAAAATCACAAAAAGATATACACACATAAGTGAGAGTGATGATGCATGTAATCATTTATGTTCAAAACCAATATGAATAAACCATTTCATTTAAATCACTCAATAAAATATGGTATGTCCTTCTTAAAAATATACCAAACAATTGATAACAACTGAATTTTTAACCAAATTGGTGTTTTGATAAAAAATTACAAACAAGTGCATAACAAAATTCAAACTCAAACATCATTAGAAATCACATAAAACTGCACAATTATAAATTATAATGCCTCATGAGAATAGATTTTAAGTCAAATGCTGGCCATACATAAGAATTAAACAAAAAGATTTCATTTAGACATTTCATCGAACATATGGTGTGCATCATGTGTAAACAGAGCATTTAGTTCAATGAAAGCAGCAATCAACCCATAAAATTCAACCAGCAAACACATTCAATCTAGCAACAGATATTAACTAGTCCTAAGCCTAATCTATATGCAGAAACTATAATTAAAAGCAATGAAATAAATAAAATAGAAAGAACAGAGGACAAGGAAAGGGATGGAACCTGCGTTGATGAAGGAGAGAAAGAAGAATGGGGGCAGCAATGGTGTCGCAGCGGCACAGAACTTGGCCGCTGCTGGGTTGCACCGGGCTGTTGCTCGCCGGAGCTGGCAGGCGCGAACAGGGGCGTGGGGCAGCGAACACGGCAGGGAGAAATGGGGAAAGAGGAAAGAAAGAGAAGAGAGCGAGAGAGGGTGGGCAACGGTGGTGGTTGCGGACAGTTTGACGGGGTTGGTTGGCTGGGAGGTGATGGTTGGGGTGATCTGGGTTGAGAAAACGAAGAAGAGAGATAAGGGTTGGGTAGAGAAGAAGCGATAGCGCGGCAGCGTGACGGCATGTTGCTGCCCTTCGCGTCCCTTCCTGCGTAAATAGTTGTGGCTGTGGCAGTTGGGTTGTTATAAGTAAAGCGACACGACGTTGAGGGTTTGACAAGGAGGGATTAAGGTGCGAGGGAGAGGAATTAGGTATTAAATAGGGAGAATAGATTCGGATGGCAGGCGGTGACCGTGGACGCACTGCACCGGCAAGATTCTCGAAAAAATGGAGAGAATGGAGGTAACGGCGTATTGAGAGAGGGAGTTCTTGTTTTGATTCTATAATTGACGATAATCCTAATTTATTTCAAATTTTAAATTAAAAATAATTTAAAATTAATTAATTATCTATAATATATTTTAACTTTCAATTTAACCCCATTGTATATATTATATAATCTCTTTATTGGCTTCTCATACTTTTCCTAAATTAAAATACTACTAGCCTACTGATTAAGTGTGATTAACAAGTAATATTTAGAGTAAGCTTAGTAATAGAAACGAGAAATATGCTAGGGACAATACTTTTAATACAAAAAAAATTACTAATCTTATTTTAAAAATAAGAAAAAAAATGTTCACCATCTAATAAGAGTAGTCAGTGTTATTTAAAAAAAAATGTTGTTTAGAAAGAAAAAAAAAGTAGTAGCCACCTAATAATACACATAATATGAATTAGATTTGATATTCTCCCAAATTATACCTAGAGAAAAAGAAATACTTAAGAAATTTAATGAACTTATGATAATGTTAAATATAGATTGAAGAGAAAAATTGAAGAAGAAATGAAAATTGAATTAAACAGTTAGCAGCCAATTGAAGCTTATAAATTTGTAGGGTGGAGTATTTTAGAGCATTTCACTACAAAAAACATTGTTAAAATCGATGGAAAAATCGACAGCTTAATATTAAAAATCGACGGCAAAATGGACGGTGGAGGTGGTCGCTATTAAGCTTGTCGATTTTTTAAAATTTGAATAAAATCGACGGCTTGCCTAGCTGTCGATAATAATTTAATAAAATCGACACCATTTTCATCTATAATATAATATGAGTTTGATAACTTTACATTCTTACTAAAATCGACAACGTTGTCGTCGATATTATTACATAAAAATCGACGCCTTTTTTTGTCGATATTTGATTCAATAAAATTGACAACATTGCCGTCGATATTAATATATAAAATCGACGCCATTTCTGTTGATATTTGATTCAATAAAATCGACACAATTGCCGTCGATTTAATTATTTTGATACCGACAAATTCTTTGTCTATATTTTAATTTTTTTTGTCTATTTTAAATTTAAAAAGCGACATCGTTACTGTCGATTTTATTAGCTATATTTTTTTAATTATTTTTTTATTTAAAAAATAGTAAACAATTAATGCAAATAAACTTTTAAATATAGAAATAAAATTTATATAGAATATTAGATAACAAGACAAATAAACTTTTAAATATAAAAACAAATGTATTTGCTCATAACAGCGAGAAAAATGTATCTTGACAAGAAATCGGAGGCTAGTCTCTGCATGTCAACCATAAATTACAACAATAATTCAGATATGTTCACAACTGATCTCTCTCTCTCTCTCTCTACTTCACCACATTGAAGCATATCTTGCTAACATAGATAAAAGGTCTTCCAGAAATTTAAAGAATGAACTAAACCTGTATCTCTTTAGGAAATGTGGCACTGAATAGCATAATTTGTCTTACACCTGGAGGGGTCATATCCATTTGTTCAACAATCTTCCTTATTTGTGGCTCAAAACCCATATCCAGCATCCTATCTACCTCATCTGGTGCAAGATATCTGATCATCTGAAGTGAAACTCTAGCTCTCTCCAGCAAATATACCAGTCTTCCAGGAGTTGCGACGAGAATGTCCACCCCCTTCTCAAGATCTCGTAGCTGGAAAATTCATAACTTATTAGTGAGATATATATATCAGATACTAAATGTTCATACTGCCATTGATAAGTAAGATATTACATTATGGGCTATACAGCATCTAGACTCTAGCCTACAAATTGGATCAATTCAGCCAAATTTGCAGCAAGAACAAAAGCACACCAGCTACAGTGACATGTTTATAAAATTTTCAGATACTCTCAAACTATGATTGATAATTTATGGCTAATTAGCACATCTTCACATTTCTAAAGAAACTGTAGTTCATAAACACTCATACCCTATCTCATTAGGTGAAGAACATAGATCATTCAATGGAGCAACTACAACAAAAATTGAAGCATCTATCAAAAATAGCATCAATAGTAGCATAACTAATCCTAGGTAAAAGAGAACAGAGAACCAAAAAAGATAAACAATTGAAAAGAAACAATTGATATGCAAACTTCCTAGCCTTTTCATGTATCTGAAACCAAATCACAACATTTTCCATATATTTTTACTACAAAACTGCACCAAATTTAAATATGTCCAAAACAAAGCTCAACTCAATGGCAATAAGAGATGAGTGTTTGCTCTTCATCAATGAGCTTATACTCAATAAATGATGTTATGCTCAAAGGCCATGCTCAAAGTTCATGTTTATACAAAATCTTAAAATACTAGATATGAAAAAAGACGGCATAAAAATTTATATGCTCATTACCGACCATTCATGAAATCATGCAGATATCCACCTTAGAGTTCTGTACTTGTGTTGTCCATGTTGTTTATATACAAAATCAAGCTGAGGAATGATCCTCTAAAGTAAGAATGATTAAAGGAGAGATTCAACACTGCAAGAAAAGTTAAACTTGAAATCTCTGTTGAAATCTCTCCAAACAAAGTGTTATTTGATAGGTCTAAAGATTCAAGCACAGTTAAATTTCCTAAGGATGCTCAAATTTATTATAATAAAATTTATAATAAACTTTTAAATAATGGGGTTCAAGGACTAAGTAGGTCATCTTTTTTTTAATCACTATTCCTTTCAGTTAGTGATCTATATTTTATATTCCTAGGACTTTATTTTGTCATATATACTTAACATTGTTAATGAATATCATTAGTTTTATCAGCAAGAATCATCCAAATTAAGAAGACAGATTCGTGATATTCAAAATCTAAAAGGCGAGTTTTATTTCTTTGTTCTTTTATGAAAACTAACTATTTCAATTCTCTAAAAATGCATGCAACCTCAACCTCATCCTTGGTTAGCTTATGCTATCAATGGACCCACTTTTAATCATAGTTTCTATAGCATGCTCTACTCTATAGAAGTGGACAATTCTCTGCCACTATGCTATCTAACATGCTTTATTAGGACAAGTACTCCTATAACCTTTAGCTAATGTCTATGTACAATCAAACTTGTTAATATTTGAACATAGGAATATTGTAGCTAATTAATTAACAAGAAGGCTTATGCTTAAAACCTTTCCTAGAACGGGTAAAGTGTATCTAACAATTCATAATTCTTTTCGAATTACTATTATTACCATAATCAATTAACATCTTTGCTTAATGCTTACCCTCTAGTAAAGTTTTTCTCTGCAAGTGTATCTTTTGTAGGTGATGCTATAATAGTGACTATGATTTGATGCTCATATAGTATATATTATTATTACAGAATATGATTTAATCTCATTTTTGTACAACTATGAGATAAGGATATATTATTATTACTGGAAAAATGGAAAAACTTATGTTGCCAGGATGAAATAAGCATGGAAAAATAAAATATATGAAAGAAGCAAGGACAAACCAGTTGTTTTTCTGTTCATAGTAGCATATACAAACAGTTTTGGCTCCACTTCCTACTGCAAATTTATTTTTTGCTAGCACAGAACTTAGACACATATTAAAAACAAGTGAACCAGAAAAACAAAAACTTAGACAACTCAATTTCGGTGTCAGAGGATATATACACAAATTCATATTAAGTTTATATTATGGTAGAATGAGTAAGAACAAGATTTTCGGCTCAATTGCTTGATCAGAAGCATTTAAGTTCATCAAGATGAAAATGAAATTTACATTGATAGCCAGAGAACCATACACTACTTACTTGCCCAAAGATCAGATCCACCAGGGGGAATTTTTTTTGGCAGAAATGCAATCTTTCTTTCCTAATATATTCAATTATTCACCCTCAATTGAATAATTATTTTGTTTAGCAGAAATTCATAATTTGGATTTCTAGATTGGATAAAATTGGATATTTAGGTCATAGTTTGGATCTCTAGATTTAGATAGCTGGTTCTTGTGAGCTCAATTGAGAGAGAGCAGAAAAGGACCAAAGTAGGAAGAGCGACGGTGGCAATAGAGAGAAGGAGCGACGGCAACAGTGGAGTGACGGTGGCGCGAGCAAAAGAAGCAACAATAGCGCGAATGTAGGGAGCGACAGCGGCACGGCAGCAACAGAGCGCGATGGCGGCGTGAGCAAGAGGAGCGACGACGGCGCAACCGTGACAGAGCAACCACAGCAGCGGAGAATGACGGTTGAAAATGGTGTGAATTTGGGTGTTGGTGATGAAATGGTGAATTTGGGGAATTATGTTTCTGAACTTTGGAGTCGGGAATTGGACGTAGGGTGGGTTTTTAGTAATAAAAATCGACGGCAAATTCGTCGATTTTAATTTAAAAGAAAGTAGCACCCTAAACGCCTATTTTATACATTAAATATACACCGTTTATTTGATTTTAGAAAGTGATCTAGATCGTTCAAAGTTATCGGCAATGTTGTCGATATTTTAAATAATAAAATAGACGTCATGTTCGTCGATTTTAATTTGAAAAAAGCAACACCCTAAGCGTCTATTTTATACATTAAATCTACACCGTTTATTTGATTTTAGAAAGTAATCTAGAACGTTCAAATTTATCGATGGGGTTGTTGTCGATATTTTAAATAATAAAATAGGCGTCATCTTCGTCGATTTTAATTTGAAAAAAAGCAACACCCTAACCGTCTATTTTATGCATTAAATCTACACCATCCATTTGGTTTAGAAAGTGATCTAGACTGTTCAAATTTATCGATGGTAACGTTGTCGATATTTTAAATAATAAAATAGACGCCACGTTCGTCGATTTTAAAATAAAAGTATTTTCAGTGTCAAACTCGTCGACAACGATAATAGTGGGGAGGTTAATGCATCATAAAAAAATCGACGACTTAGCCGTCGATTTTATTGTTTTATTTTTAATTATTTTTTTTAAAATATCGACAGCAAGCTGTCGAAAAATATCGACGGGAGAGATACCTGTCGATTTTTTACGTCGATAAATACGTTTTTTCTTGTAGTGTTTGAAGCTTTACATTATATATATATATATACACACTTAAATGGTCTTTGAAATTTTAACTCGTATTAGATTAATTTTTATTTTTTTAAAAGTTTTTCATTTTTAAAATTGTAAATCTCTGTTAGTTCAAAAATTATTAGACATTTTAACGTTACTGATGTGTATAGTTAAGTGTCAAGTTAGCACTTAACTGAATAACGACGTTAAGGGTTTAGGGTCCAATGGCAATGAAATGACGCCGTTTCAAGTTCTATTTCTCTCTTTTCTCACTCACTCATCCTCTCATTTCGATCATTTTTGCTCTTTCTCTTTTGCTTCCTTTTGCTTCTTTCCAACCCACAGCAAACCCATTTTAAAGTTCATTATCGATGTTGGTGTTCTTTTTTTGACATTTAATTGTATACATCAGCGATGTTAAAACATCCGATAATTTTTAGACTAATAAAAGTTTATAATTCTAAAAGTGCTTCTTTGGCTTGTTGCTTCTTGCTCAGAGAGAACTCCTCGGAATTCCGTTAACGTCGGCGTGAAACCTGCAAAAATATGTTACAATATATTTAGGTAAAAGAAAAAAGAGGTGTAAAAAACAAAAATACAGTCAAGATATTTTTAAATTAGTTTAATTTTCATATGTTAGTGGTTTTATTCATTTTTCATAATAAAATTGGTGGCAATTTTATTGTCGTTATTTTTTTTATCGCATCATCGTTGTATTGTAAGTTACTTAAGCACGTTGTAACAATCAAATACAAAGTGTTCCGTGCTAGGATTCTTCCTCCGAGCTATAACTCGAACAAGTGCTTCTTTGGCTTGTTGCTTCTTGCTCAGAGAGAACTCCTTGGAATTCCGTTAATGTCGGCGTGGAACCTGCAAAAGGGACTCCGACGCCCAAGTTAGTAAGTTTCTTAAGAATGCGGAATGCTTCGTAAAAATAAAATTGGTATGTGATTTCTTAGTGTAGCTCAGTCTTGATGGATGTGACTTAGCTGCACTTAGGGTTATAGCTTGTTTATATAGACTTTAGGGGACTGAGCTTTGTAACGGTGTGATGGATCAATAGCTCGGGATTCTTGGGTTTGTTTTCCATATATTTGATAACGTCCGATAATAGTGCGGAGAACTTCGCGTAGGAATATGAAGAGATATTTTCAGTTGCGCTTAATGCTCGGTCAATGATTCTGTAGCCGAGGTTGTTGGTATGGTACACAGCCCCCAAGCTTATCCTGTAAAAAACAGGTTGAGCTTTATTTCGGCTGTAGAATCATTGTGCGTGAAAATATAGTGTATATGGGCCCCCAAGATCAACTTGTTTTTTTTTGGTTGGTGGGCTGCGTTTGGATTTTGGTTGTGCGTCGTTTCCTTTAGTTATTGGAGAACGTGCAGGTGTTGGGAAAGATATCTTAGTAACTTCCACTTCTTCTTTCCATGCTGTCTGCTTGTCTTCTGTTCTAATAGAAACGATGAGTAAGAAAGGTTAGTCTTCTGACTTTTCACTTTCACCGTCTTGCTGTCTTTTTGCTTTCTCTGGGTTTTTTCTGTCTTGTCGTGGTATGGGTAAAAAGGAGAAGATTGTGGTTGATAGTAATGACCCCTATGGTTGGGTAGATAGTGATGTGAGAAGTCGTGTGTCTATTTTTAGTTCCGCTGAGCTAGTTTCTTAGTTAAACGACTGTAGGTGGGTTAGGAATGGGGATCAATTAGGGGTTAGGATTCTGCCTTGTGGTGAAGATGATAGAGTTTGTGAATGGCGTTCTGACTGGTCTTACTTCTATGTATATACTTGCATGTTGATCGAATTGGGGGTAAGGTTTCCCTTTTCTGATTTTGAATGTGGTGTGTTATCTCAACTTAACTGTGCTCCCACACAGTTGCATCCAAACTCCTGGGCTTTTGTCCGGGATTTTGAGTGTCTGATGGAGTATCTTGAGTGCTATCCGTCGCTTGGTTTATTTTTTTCTTTGTTCCAAGCTAAGGGGGGTGTGGAGGGGGGGTTGGGTTAACTTAAGTAGTCACCCTGGCCGAAGTATATTCAGTTGATATAAACAGTCTTTCAAGGATTTCAAAGAAATGTTCGTTAAGGTGCAGATTGAGGAAGAGTTTTACCTTTTCTTTTTAGACTCATTAATGGTTGAGAGATTCCCTGTTTATTGGTCTCCTGAGCCTAAACAAATTTTGGATTGTGAGGATAGAGTAAAGAGTGAAGAATATGTGTTGGATTTTTTAATTTCTGCGATGTCCTCGTCTGAGTTGCTGTCGATATCATGTATTTTGAAGCTGGAGGGAGATAGAGAGGCTATTGAGGAATATCTGGGTAATATGTTGTGGTATTTGTTGTTTTGCGTTATTTTTGTAATGGTTGGTTATGTATGTTTTTGTGTTTGTAGGTGAGAAGGCTTCTACTCTTACTACCGCTAATTTGAAGGCATTTGTTTCAAAGGCTAAGAAGAAAGAAAAGGAAGGCTCTTCAACAAATGTGAGGGAAAGCGAGATTGTGTTTGATCGTTCAACTGCTGATGGTAATCTGAAAAGGAAAAGAGGTGATGGGTCGTTGAGAGTTCTTGATCTTACTGGCGTTAATGAAAATGCTGGGCATTCACAACGGAGGAGATTTGTTCGGCTCATGAGAGCCAGGTTATGCTTCATGGCTGTAGAGATGGTCCGGAGCAATCCCTGTGGTTTGCTGGTTATCCCTTCATGGTCGTTTTAGATGAATTTGCGCAGGTTAATTCTGACGTGAAGATAATCCATGAGGCTGGGAAGACTGGCATGGCCCGGTATCTGCAAGTAAGCATATATACTTCCTTACTGCTTTGTTGCTTTTGTTTTTTTATATGCTGTTACAAAGTTTGTATATGTTGTTGTTAGGTTATTAGGGCTCGGTTGATGTCCATTGGAAGGACCTCCGAGTTAGATTCTATCTTGGAGGGTGATAATGTTACTGCCCTAAAAAAGCTGAAGGCCTCTTAGCAGGAAAAAAATGAGAAGGTATTGAAGCTAAGGAATGAGTTGAAGATTGCGAGAGAAAAATTAAAAGAGGTAGGTACTGAGCTTACCAAGTTAAAGGAGGATTCGGCTGCTGAGATTGGGAAATTAAACTCTAGGATTCCTGAGCTTGAGGAAGAAGTGCTGTCTGCTTTTACTTTAGGTTTTGATCGAGCAGTTAGCTAGATTGGTGTTGTGGCACCTGAGGTTGATGTTAGCATGATGGATGTTACAAAGATTGTCCAAGATGGTCAGTTGATAGATGATGGGGTGTTGGGTGAGAAGCAGGATGAGAGTGAGTCGGTAGGGAAGGCCGATTAGTGCTTCCTTTGTATTTTAATGTTTTTCTGTATTAGTTTGTTGTTTTGACAATTTGGATTTGGTTTGTTTGTTTCGTGAAACTGAAGTTTGGATTCCTTATTGAAATATTTTGGAATGTTTATCCCTATGTAGGGTTTGTTTGTTTATAATGAGAGTAGTTGATAGATGATATGGTCGTTTACTATTTATTTGACATTTTTCGTACATGGGGTGACGAGGGGTGAAGGACCTCATTAAAACCTCTCCGTGAAAAAACCAAATATGGGAAAACCACGGTAGTAGGAAAAAGAGTGTCTCCCCTTGTCCTCATCACAATTACACAAAGTAGTTTCTTAAAGATGAGATATTCCAGATTCCAGGGACGTCGTCCCCCTCTAATGTTTGTAATGAGTATGCACCTTTGCCAAGGACATGGTGAATTCGGTATGGACCTTCCCAAGTTGCGGCGAGCTTTCTGTGTGTAGGTGGTTTCCTGGCCTCTTCTGTTCGTCTGAGTACTAGGTCATGCTCGACGAATGTTCTGGGTTGCACTCGTCTATTGTATTTTCGTTTGATTATTTCTTGCATTCCTTTTTGTTGTAGCTTCGCTTTGTCTCGAACTTCTTCTATTACATCTAGCTCTGCTCGCCTTATGTTGTTGTTGTCGGATGAGATATTCTCGGCTCTTGGTGAGTTTATAGCGATCTCAACTGGTATCATGGCGTGAGAGCCATAAACCAATCTGACGGGGGATTCTTGTGTAGTTGTTTGTCTTGTGGTGTTGTACCCCCATAGGAGCTCTGGTATTAGCTTGGCCCATTCTCCTTTGGCCTCGCCGACCTTTTTCTTTAGCGCTTGGAGGATGACTTTGTTTGCAGCCTCCGCAAGCCCATTTTTTGTGGGTGTTCCACTGAGGAGAAATGGTGTTTAATTTTGAAACCCTGCAAAAAGATGGCTAAGTTCTGGTCGGTGAATTGCCGACCATTGTCAGTGATAATTTCGTGTGGTATTCCAAATCGGCAGATAATGTGTTTCCATATGAATGACCGCACTTTATCAGCCCCGATTTTTGCTAAAGGCAGGGCTTCAATTCATTTTGAAAAATAGTCAATTGCTACGAGTAAATATTTTACCTGGCCGGGGGACTTTTGGGAATGGACCGAGGATGTCAAGCCCCCATTTGTGGAAAGGCCAGCTTACCTTGGAGGTGTGTAGTAACTCGGCTGGATTTCGTATAATCGGTGAGTGCTTTTGACAGCTGTCACATTTTTTGACTTTGTTGATGCAATCTTGTTTTATTGTTGGCCAGTAATACCCGGCTCTAGTTATTTTGGATGCTAAGATCATTCCTCCTATGTGGTTGCCGCATACTCCTTCGTGAACCTCGTCCATGATGATGTCGGCTTCTTCTTTGTCCACGCAGCGTAGCAGGGGTTGGGAGAACCCTCTCTTGTATAGATTGTGTCCGATTAGGGTGTAGGATGCTGCTCTCCTCTTGAATGTCTTCATGTCTTTCAATCCTTCCAGAATGTCCCCAGTTTGTAGGTATCGTTTGTATGATGTTCTCCAGTCGTTTTCCTGTGATATTGAGAAAATCGAGTTGTTGCTGAAGCTCGGCTATTGTTAGTTGAGATATAATAGATTCTTGTTGAGTTTTCCTAGTTGTTGCCAATTTTGATAGTGCATCTGCTCGGGTGTTTTGTTCCCGAGCTATGTGTGTGATTTTTATCGAACGAAATTAAGACATAAGTTCTTTAGCTATTGAATGGTATTTTTCTAATAATTGGTTTTTTACCTGGAACTGCCACGTTACCTGTTGCACGATTAGCTGTGAGTCGCAGTATACTTGAAGGTAGGTAATGTTGAGGGATTGTGCTAGTCTAAGCCCGGCGAGCAATGCTTCATACTCGGCTTGATTATTGGTTGCCTTGAACGTGAACCGAATTGATTGTTCGGTTTGGAGGTCTTGTTTGTTCGTGAGCAGTACACCTGCTCCAGATCCTTCTGAATTTGAAGCGCCATCCACGTATAGTTCCCACGCGTGATCTTCCTTTGTTTGTTCGGCTAGTTCAACCACAAAGTCGGCCAAAAACTGTGCTTTCATAGCCGTCCTTGGTTCGTAGGATATGTCAAATTCTGATAGTTCGATTGACCATTTTGTCAATCGTCCAGATGTCTCGGGTCTTAACAAAACTTGTCGTATTGGTTGGCTAGTCCTGACCACGATTGGGTTGCTTTGGAAGTAGTGTCGCAACCGTCGTGCTGTAACTATCAGTGTGTATGCTAGCTTTTCCATTGGTTTGTATCGTAGCTCGGCGTTTTGCAATATTTTGCTGACAAAGTAGACCAGGTGTTGCTGTCCTCCTGTTTCTGTGACTAGGATCGAGCTTGCTGCATTAGTAGAAATGGATAGATAAAGTAGTAAAGGTTTACCTGGTTCTAGTTTTTGCAGAATCGGTGGAGATGAAAGTATTAATTTGAGCTTTTGGAAAGCTGCTTCACACTCAGCGTCCCATTTGAATCTTTGTTCCTTCCTTAATATGTTGAAGAAGTGTTGGGAATGTGTAGAAATTGCTGGGAGGAATATGGACAGGGCGGCGAGTCTGCCGTTGAGTCGTTGCACCTATTTGACTGTTTGAGGGCTTCTCATCTTTATTATCGCGTCACATTTTTCTTGGTTGGCTTCTATTCCTCTGGATGTCAACATGAAACCGAGGAATTTTCCTCCCCTTACCCCGAATGCGCATTTTTTGGGATTTAGTCGCATATTATGCTTCCTTAGTTGTGTAAAGATTTCTTCAATATCTTTTCCATGATCTTTGGGTTGTTTTGTTTTTATGACCATGTCGTCGATGTATACCTCAAGATTCCGTCCTATTTGTTTGTTGAAAACTTTGTCCATAAGTCGCTGGTAGGTGGCACCTACGTTCTTTAGTCCAAAAGGCATTACTTTATAACAATAGTTCCCCATTTCAGTGATAAATGCTGTTTTATCCTGATCTTTGGGGTGCATTAGGATTTGATTGTATCCTGAATATGCATCTAAGAAACTCAAAACATAGTATCCTGATGCATTATCTACTAGTTTGTCAATGCAGGGGAGATGGTATGCATCTTTGGGGAATGCCTTATTTAGGTTTCTGAAGTCGACGCACATGCGCTATTTATCTGATACCTTTCTTACCATTACCACATTTGATAGCCAGGTTGTGAAGCGTAGCTCTTTGATGAAGTCGGCATCTAAGAGCTTCCGAATTTCTTGTAGGCAGGCCGACCTTTTCTCGTTTCCCATGTTTCGTTTCTTCTGTGCTATAGGTCGGACCCTGGGGTCGATCTGTAGCTTGTGGCAGATAAAGTCTGGGTCGATCCCTGGCATGTCGGCAGGGGTCCATGCGAAGAGGTCAGCATTTCCTTGCAGAATTTGTGTTATTTGTTCTTTAATACCTGCAGGTAATGAATGGCTAATGTAAGTGACATGATCATTATTAGAATCTAAGATTACCTTCTTGAGGTCGTCGGTTGGTGAAGGTCGGTCTTGTAGGTTCTTGCGAGGATCGGGTCGGCGATCTCGGATATGTTTGACACCTGAAGGGTTTCTTTTTGTTTCGTTTCTTCTGCGCTCCCTGCTGTTTTGATTTTTAAGCTCTCATTATAACATCGTCGATCTTGAATTTGATCGGAGTAGACGGTTTCTGTTTTGTCATCATTTGCCTGAAATTTGGAACAAAGATGGACAGTGGATACAATTGAAAAAAAAGAGTTTAATGATGGTCTATCGAGGATTATGTTATAAGGGCTCGGGCAGTCAACGACCAAAAACAGGGGAGTGGATCCTCTCCAGTGAGAAAAAACGGGATAGTATCCAGTGTTCAATCTAACCATTCATTGCTCTCTCTCTCTTATTTATTTCTGGTCCCACTCATAGAATCAAAAGTAATAGATCACACTGTATTCTATCAATTGTTAAAAAAACTGGAGAGGATCCTTTTCCCAAAAACAGGACGTCTTTTGTTCTGCAAAGAGGGTGGTCTCCTATTGTCGTTTGCAACCAAACGCTCCCTAGGATGGAAACTCGTTCCCCTCAGAAACCGACCAATTCGCCTGAAGAGGGTTGTATTGTGTTTGTGCTGAGCTTATTTTTTGGAAAGTGGAGTAGAAAATGACATCTACGCTGCTTCCTGGGTCTAGGAGTAATTTTCGGACAAGGAGATCTCCTGTTTGTATTGATATCACTACAGGGTCGTCAAGGTTGGTGGTCTTGGGCTTATGATCACTCTGATTGAATGTTATTGTCGGCGTAGCCGGCTGTTTTGTGGTAGTTTCGTCCGTTCTCTGGACGGCTAACATAGCCCCGTAACTCCTTTTTCATGCTGAGCTTGTATTCCCGCCTCCGACAAATCCGCCTGAGATGCAGTTAATGACTCCTCGTGTTGGTGGTAGTTGGTGTTTTGCCTTTTCTGTGGCATGAGGGTCTCGCTCTGATTGGTTGTCAGTGTTTGTTTGAGTTTGTTTTATTCGGCCGCTAATGTATTTATCCAGGTGGCCTTGTCTGGCAAGTCTTTCGAGGAGATCTTTGGCGATTACACACGCATCGGTCGTGTGGCCGAATTTCTGGTGGAAGGCACAGTGTTTCATTTTATCGACGTATCTTTGGTCCTGATAGGATCCCGCTCTACTGGGTGGTTTGATGATCTTGGCGTTCAGAATCTCCTTAATGATGTCTTCTCTTTTTTTGTTGAATTAGGTGTAGGCATCATATTTCGGGGTTAGCTTGAAGGGCTTCTTGGTATCCTTCTGATTCGGCATCTTAAGGTATTTCTCGTCTTCTCGCCGGGGTAGAGATCTTTCTACCCACCGAGCTTCTCTGAGTTCCTCAATCTCCATTTGTCACCGCTATTGTTTCTTGGAATTTTCCTAGCCTCAGGCCACTTTTTAACGCGTGGAGGTATACCTTGGGGTCAAGGTCGGGTATCTCTACGGTTGCTTTGGCGAGTCTGGTCATGTAATCCTTTAAGCTTTCGTGTTGTCCTTATTTGATGGTGCTGAGGTAGTCTGACCCATGGACGTATATTCTTGAGGCTGCGAAATAGTCTATGAAAGATCTTGCCAGATCTTCGAAGCTGGAGATAGAACCTGCAGGAATTTTTGAAAACCAGAGTAAAGCAGCACCATCTAAATAAGTAGGAAAGGAACGACAAAGTACGGGGTCCGAGGCACCATTGAAAAACATCTTGGATTGAAACTTTTTGACGTGCACTTGGGGATCACCGAATCCTTCGTAAGGTTTGAGTCCTGTTGGAAGTACAAAATTTTTCGGGATTTGAACACTCATGACTTCCTCGGATAAGGGGTTGTCCAGTCTGAGCTTTTCCTTCAGGGGAGTGACCTCCAAAGACTCGGATTCTCGAGTATGGGGGGAATTCCCATTAGGAGCTTTGGACGATTGTTCAGCTATTTTCCGGACCTCTGCTTAGAGGCTCGCGATCATGGCCAATAGTTCCGCTTGGGAGGGTGGTGACGCCCCGTTGTCTGTCATTGGGTGAATAACCTGCTAAACAGAGAAGAAAAGTGGTAGAAAAAGGTGGGGTTAGTTAATTAGGACTAAGACAGCCCGACGGTGGGCGCCAAATGTTCCGTGCTAGGATTCTTCCTCCGAGCTATAACTCGAACAAGTGCTTCTTTGGCTTGTTGCTTCTTGCTCAGAGAGAACTCCTCGAAATTCCGTTAACATCGGCATGGAACCTGCAAAAGAGACTCCGACGCCCAAGTTAGTAAGTTTCTTAAGAATGCGAAATGCTTCGTAAAAATAAAATTGGTATGTGATTTCTTAGTGTAGCTCGGTCTTGATGGATGTGACTTAGCTGCAGTTGGGGTTGTAGCTTGTTTATATTGACTTTAGGGGACTGAGCTTTGTAACGGTGTGATGGACGAATACTCCAGAATTCTTGGGTTTGTTTTCTGTATATTTGATAACGTCCGATAATAGTGCGGAAATCTTCGCGTAGGGATATAAAGAGATATTTTCGGTTGTGCTTAGTGCTCGGTCAATGATTCTGTAGCCGAAATTGTTGGTATGGTACACAAAGAATAAAAGTATTTATACTTTTAAAAAATACAAGTAGTTCTAAAAATAAAAAATTATTAAACCAGGCCTAAATATACTAGCTGCATCGCATATATATTAGTAAACTTTGAAATATTAAAGAAACCAGCTTTCACATTAATGAGAACCAAAAAGCAATATATATAACATGATATTATTATTATTTCACTTGTTACCTTCTCGGTTATCAGTTAAGGTTATATGTATATATTGGAAAAGTATCTATCTATATATATATATACACTCCCTTCCCTGAATCAACACTAAGAAATCGCCTTTAATTTTACAATCCTCAAAAAAATAAAAAGAAATTAACAGAATGAAAAGGTTGTTGAAAATTTGGATCGTAGTAATAAGTTTTGTAAGTGTGATTTCATGGTTTTTAGTGGCTGCTCAAAATTCTTCATGGAATAACTATCTTAGAGTTCACAACGATGCTCGTGCAAAAGTTGGTGTTGAGCCACTAAAGTGGGACCGGAATCTGGCAAGACATGCTATGAGATACGTGTATGAATACATTTCACGTTGCAATAGCATTAGATTTACGAAATCTAAATTTGACCAAAACATTGTACACTTCAAGTATTCATCAGAATTCGATCGAACCGGAATAGATGCTATGACTAGGGGTGGCAATGGATAGGGTAGGGTAGGGTTTGGAGTCAACCCTAACTCTACTTGCGGATTGAGAATATCTCAATCTTAACCCTACCCGTTTCTTAACACGTGGGTACCCGACTCTATCCGCAGGTTATAAAAAAATGCAACGTTATTATATAACTTGATGATAATTTAAAATAGAACTGACTTTTATGTAAAAAAAATTTATTAAATTATCAATTAATGATCTTCTTTTAATGACTAAGGATCTTTTGTATTTAATGAGAAGTCTTTAGTTCAATATCCACTTAAAATATATTTTTATATAAGTATATAATATATACATATATAGGGTGCGGATTGGTCGGGTAGGTTTGAGGCTCAACCCGCACCCTATCCGACCCGCACGAAAACCCTACCTACACCTTACTCTACCCGCTGCGAATCGGGTTGGCAACCCTACCCGACCGAATGAAATCGGGTTAGGTACCCACAGATAGAGTACATATTGCCACCCCTAACTGTGACTTTCTTTGTGAATCAAGATAGATGTTACGACTACAAAACAAATTCTTGTATTGATGACAAAAATAAATGTTGTTACTATCCACAGGTTGTTTGGCGTACAACTACTTCTGTAGGATGTTCTGGAAACAAATGCTTGAATAATCAAGGAACCCTTTTTACTTGTTATTATAGCCCTAGAGGCAACATTCCAAATGAGCGCCCCTATTAATTCGTCAATTATCTCCCTCAACACACTTCATCATCACTAAATAAATAAACCTGTTAGCACTCTATAATACCAATGTATTTGTAATAAGAATTTAATTTGGATATAATATAAGTTTGCACTTTTTCCTACGGTACGGTTCTGATCTTTACGATTAGAGTAAATATTTTGGGTATAATGAATAAATTTGTACTTTCTAGCCACTACGGTAGATATGTTAATCTTGCAGTTTTTTTTTAGATAAGCTTGTGAAAGACTTTTTGTCGTGTGTACTACTTGGGTATCTTTCTGTATAGGAAAAACAGTCAAAGAAGTAAATAATTTAATTAATTTATAATTATTTTAATTAATTTTATTTATTTATATTATAAAATATTTGTACTTAATTGGTTTTAATAGAAAATTTAATTTTAAATGGATACCTTGAGGTATTCTCGTTGGGTATCACCAGGGACAGATTTATATGTAAGTGAGTGAGAGCAAGTGTCCCACTAGAGTTTAAAATTTTTTTTTTCAATACATAGTAATAAAATTTATTTGCTCTCATTATATAATTAAATTTGATTCCATTATAATTTAATTTCACTTATTAACTTCAATTATGTAAAAACAAATGGTAATTTAAGATTTAAATAAATTTGTTATAATAATCTTTAAAAAGAAGGAGTAAAATAATTATAGATTTGTTATTTTATAATTGTAA
Organism: Arachis ipaensis; assembly: GCF_000816755.2. NCBI lineage: Eukaryota > Viridiplantae > Streptophyta > Magnoliopsida > Fabales > Fabaceae > Arachis > Arachis ipaensis. The sequence continues at coordinate 6,587,196 of NC_029794.2, read as the reverse complement.
TTAATAAATAAATTTAAAATTAAAAAAATATTTATATATTTAGTGAATATTACTATTGTGTCGTGTATATATATTATATATATTTGATTATTTGTTCAAAACAGAGGTAACTACCAATTTAATATCTAAAAGATTCAGGCACACACAAAATAATCGTTGAATGATTTGAAAATTGCAAAAAAAATAACTAATAAATATTATATTTATTAAAAGTGACAAAAAAAATTTCGTATTTGACAAATGACATATTCATTTAATCTAAATTGTTTTGCCAACGTTTGAATAAATATTTAGAAGATGCACAAAAATATTTAGAGCAAAATTTGATTTCTAGATTTTTTTATTTTTCATAAAAATTTAATCATTCACAATTAAAAAAATTTTTAAAAACTCAGTTGACATAAAATTATAAATTTTTAAGAATAAAAATATCTTATTTTTTAATATTACCTGCAAAAAATTACATTAAAATATGACATCTAAAGTCTTTTTTTAAAATATATATATTTAATGTATATCTAGTTTTTCGGGAGTTATTTGTTAACATCTTTTAGAGTTATTTTTTATTGGCGATGTAAATTTTTCGATACTATTTGATTGTTTACTCGTTTAAAATAATATGTTTCAAAACATTATTCTCTCTTCTATAAATTACCGCTAGGTTAGCATCTTAATTTTAAAACAATAAAAATATTTGATAGTCAATAATAAAATTCAGCTCAATATTTTATTAGATTTGATTATAAATATATATAATTATTCTATTTATATAAAAACAGAGACATTTGATTGTATTGACAATGAAAAGATTATTTAATCTTTTTAAAATATAAAAACTAAAAAAATGAAAATTTTAATTTATATATTATTATTTAAATTATTATTTTAGTATTTTAAGTTGTTGATTATATAATTTAAAGACTAATTATATTTTATAATAATAAAGTATAATTATAAAAATTATTATCATATTATGTATATTTTGCCTCACTCACAAAATCTTCTGGATCCGTCACTGAGTATCACGGTAAAAAGCTCACCGAACCCACTTTCGAGTTTTCATTTTCTCTCTCTTTTCATGGCGTTAGGCAAATCATTGTTTTTAATCCAAGCAGCAAAGAAGCATCAACCTCCTCCATCCAAGGCATACTCACGGCGCACCCTTATCAGTAAACACTCGTTTCTTAACGCCGTTAGCGGTACTGCGATTCATTGTGGTTCTAATTCTTTCGGAACACAGTGCAATAATTCACATTCTTCTCATCAATTGTCTCCACACTATCAATCAAATCATTCAACTTCCGTAGCTTTCTCTTCGCAACGCGCCACCACGAGTCTCCCACCATCTACGCAACGCCGTCCAAGATGTCATTGCCGGCCATCCTGCAGTCTTCTCCTCCTCCTATTTAGTTTTGATGATTCTTTTAACTATTTTTTATGTTTCTTTTCCTAAATTTCTGACAATTCTTTTTATTAGTTTTGGATGATTTTTTTTTCTATGTAGTTTTGGATGATTCTTTTTCCTGTGTTTTATATGTTTTTTTAGGATTTGGATGATTCTTTTTATTAGTTTTGGATGATTCTTTTTCATATGTTTTGTATGTTTTTTCTTAGGATTTAAGTAATTCTTTATCTTATGTTTTGGTGTGTTTTTTTTTTTGAATTTCAAATTTTTTTTTAAAAAAAAGAAATTAGAATTTGCGTAATAAATGGTAAAAGGTGAATTAGAGTAAAAAGAGATAATTAATAATCATTAATTTTGTATCATTTAAAATATAAAATTAAATAATCATTAATTAATGATTATTAATTAATATAGAGTAAAATTCAAAATTATTTGTTAGCTTATTTTTTACTAGACCCTCTTGGTTCCTAGCAGAATTCGTCTGTATAATGTATTGTGAAAATAAAAAATAAATAAATAAAAAGTTTGCAATTAATACTAATCAAATATGTTAAAGCATTCATCATGGCGTACAAGTATATATTATATTTGATCGGTCATTTTCATAATCAATCACCCTGTTTATAAGTTAAATGTTAATTAATAGTAATACAATATTCAATCAACTTCTAGTTGGCTAGCCAACTCACTTAAGATACTTAGATTTGTATGATTTGTATTAAATAACACACTCAAAGTGAATTAGATTCAATATTAAAAAATTCTTAGCTTGTTTGACATTTCGAAATCCTTTCCCCTTGTCTTGCACGGCATTTATCTAGATTAATACAATAATAGTGATGAGGAAAATCAGTGATGAAATTAATATTTTTTGTCAAATAAACTGTGACCACATATAAAATTTTGTTATTATTATGGTCAGCAGAATTGGAAATATCTACGTTCTATGCGAAACTTGGGAACGGATTGTGTCTCTGCGAAATTTCGTTACCTCTTTGATCAACTATTGCTACGTTTGAAGATCTAGTAACTCAATAAAATTGACTATGAATTAATTAAGTAATAACAAGCACCATGAAAATTGAAAAATTCAGCTCATTCTCTCTCCCTCTTTAGTATCATCATATCCAACATAATCTTTCAATTTTGTTCATTTTCATTTGGTTTTTGCCGTGCCCAAAATTATGTTGAGTTTTGTTCCAATTCATATATTCTTGTGGTCATTATTGTTCTGTTTCTTCATGATTGTTTATGGAGCTGAATTAGGTGACATCAATTGCCTAAGAGAAATCAACAACTCATCGGACTCATCTAATCAAATATGGGATTTCAATTTCAATATCAACACCATAGATTTGTGCTCATCATTCACTGGTATTGAATGCATGAACAGTGGTATTGATGAAGAAAAAGTAATAAGTCTCAAGCTTTCCAACATGGGGTTAGAAGGCCAATTTCCTCATTGCATTGAGAATTTCTCATGGCTGCAGAATCTGAACCTTTCACACAACAAGCTCTTTGGGAATATCCCACCTGATATTTCAAGTAAGCTTCCATATCTAACCTCACTTGACCTATCAAACAACAACTTTTATGGGGAAATCCCAAAGGCTATTGCAAACTTGTCTTACTTGAATACCCTTAGACTTGATGGTAACCAGTTAAAAGGAACAATCCCAAAAGAACTTGGCTTTCTTCCAAGGATCACAGTGTTCAGTGTTGCAAACAATTTGTTATCAGGGCCAGTGCCTGTGTTTGTGAACAATAATGTTGATGTTAGCTTGAGCTATGTCAATAATAGTGGACTCTGTGGGGGAACAACATTGGGAAGTTGTGATGAAGAGAGCTTATTTGGTAAACCCTTTTGGTATAGTTTTGTTATTGCTTTTGTTTGTTCAGCAACTTCTGTCATAGTAACTTTCATGGACTATACTCAACCTTGGAAAGAATTCAAAAAGAGTAGTAAGAAGAGTAACACCATATATCCCTTGAGAAAAGAACTGAACAATCAAAAGCATACCACTAATGTAGCTCAATTGCTTCCACTGGCTTTGCAAGAGGAAGGAAATAAAGAGGTTTCTCTCTCTTGCTTTGTTTATTTTTTCTTTATTTTATCTCTAACATTTTTTAAAAATTTTAAAATATCAATTTGTTTCAATATTATCTTTATATTTCAAAATTCAAATATGTTTTAATTATATACCCTTAAGTGTTAATACCGTTAAAAAAGATATTATAGTAGCAATTATATACTATGTATCAGTGACAACTATAAGCTAATGTGTTAGTGACACATCAACGTAAAATTGTCACATCAAATGTTGGTTTATCCAAAAATATATTTAAAACATTTTAAAACGTCAAAAGATAAAATTAAAACAAAACAAAATGCACTATTGTAGGATCTAATAGTATAGCATATTACTATTTCATGATTTACAGCTCTGTAGATTGTTGGAGAGATTGATACCAAGAATGAGCTTCATGGAGCTTTGCAAAGCAACTAACTACTTTAGCTCAAACAACATCATGGGGTTAGGAACAACAGGGATAATGTACAAGGCAGAGGTACCAAATAACTGTCTGATAGCAGTTAAGAGATTCTATGATTCTGAAAAGTACAAGAGACAATTCTTGCTTGAAACAATGATTCCAGGGAGACACATGCACCGAAACATAGCCTCTCTGCTTGGATTCTGCATAGAGAAGAAGGAGAGGATACTAGTCTACAGCTACATCTCAAATGGAACATTATGTCACTGGTTACATAATTCTCAATTGGAATGGCCTGAGAGGATTCACATTGCAATTGGGATAGCAAGGGGATTATCTTGGCTTCACAAAAAGTGCAACATCATACACCTCAATCTATCTTCTGAATGTGTCTTGCTAGACAAGAATTTCGAGCCAAAAATTTCGAATTTCGGCAAAGCAAAGTTCATCATGAACCAAAAGAATCATGCAAGGATGAGACTGTTTCTGGTTGATGAAGTCATTGGGGTGAAGGGTTCTTTTGAGAAGGATATCTATGACTTTGGAATAATCCTTTTTGAGCTTATAACAGGACAAAAATTAAGCCTAAGTAGTGATTCTTATTCTACTAATTATGATGATGACATTGGTGTTGATAATAGCTCTTTGAGGAGCTATATTAGCAATAGGTTGTTCACTGATCCTAGTGATTTTTATTATGCCACTGATAAATGCATAACTGGGAAAGGGTTTGATGATAAAATTCATGGCCTCCTAGAAGTTGCATGCAAATGTGTTAAACCTTCTATGGAACAGAGGCTGAAGATGGATTATGTGTATAGAACTATTGCAGCCATGTGGAAAGGTTGAACCTATGCAGCAACTACATAATAGACTGTATTTGATTTGGTGAATTGTAGTATATATTTTATATTTTATATCTTATAAGTGAGTTTTATGGTGCCTTCAAAATACATATGTTTTAACTTTTTAAAAGAGTGATTCTTATCTCTCAACATTCACATTTAGGTAATTTAGTCACAAAATTTATAGGTACCATAAAGTTATCCTATCTTACATGATATACAACAAAATTAACCATAGGATGTGTATAAGTACTTTTAATTTAAAATTTTTTCAGATCAAATTTAATAACTATAGTAATATATGCAAAAGTTTCACATCTGTTAGAGAAGAGAACAAAACATATTTTACAAAACATGAATTTATGGATGTGTTTTGATGGGTTATTGCAAGAAGCTTTGCTATATAAATGAAGAAGGTTTAGCCAGCATATATACTTGATTAGTGAGTCATTTCATTCAGCCATTTACAAGCTTTTTAGAATTTGACCCCAAGTTATGAAAGATCAGAGGCAGATCATCTAGTAAATAAATGAAACATGTATTCAAGTACATTAAAAGGTAACTATATGATATAATATAAACAGATTATAGATATCCAACCCTAAACACTTCTCTAATTTTTGGAAAACATTGGTAGAAAACAATAATAAAATGAAGATAAAGATGGTAATAGTAATAAGTTTTGTAAGCATATCATTGGGTGTGCTAGAGTTAAGTGTCAAAAGGGATGCACCTTATTCAGGCACGGACCTACGATTGGTAATTTGGGGGCACTTTCCCACTTTCATTTTATTTTTTTAAACAAAAAAAAGTATACATATATAATATGTCTCCATTTTAATTTTTAAAAGATCCACTACAAATAAATTAAGCTCAATTATTTAAAGTCTTTAATCCATTTTATCTTTTTATTATATTAACTATTAGTTAATCTAATTAAATTTAGTCTTTTTTTCATTCTCAAATTTCAGCGATCACTCATTTATTCTCTTAAATCTTCTTTTTAATTTCATATTTTCAACATTTTTTTTCAAAGCGTAACTGTTCGGGTGCCTGGACGGCTTCCAAGGCCCAAATCCAATTAGAAAGTTCAATAAATTTATTGCAAACAACCGTTCACAAGGTAACTTTATTACTTAAATTTAATTTTCATTTCTCAAGACATTTAGCCCCAACTTAAGGAAAAACTAACGCAAGTTGAGATTGGGAGCTAACATAAATATTCACAACCGAGGTATAACTACATTATAAATCTCAACTTGCTAAAAGTATGAAAATGGCAAGTTAAGTTTGGGAGCTATGTACCATATTTTTTATATGTTGAAAACACCAAATTATACCTCGGTTAAGATAGAATCAATTCAAAAATTAAGCGAAACTCCTTAACGTAAACGAATCCTATCCCAACAAACCCCTCTTCCAAAAATCATGCCCTCACGTAGGTTACGGAGATCTCGGCACTAGTTGACGAATAATTTAGCCCTAGCCGAGTTATAAATCAAGAGGTGACCGACAACATGAAGTAGAATATTCAATACACCACTTCACTGATTACGCGTATATCTTCTTAAGTAATTCTTCACTGACTTGAGCGTCGGAGTCCTTTTTGCAGGTACCACACTTGGGTCTGAATTCACGAGGATACTCTGAATTCAAATCGAATTTCCAGACACCTGAGACCATCACAAGACCGATGTATAGTTCGAAAGGAGTAATCCTCCCGGAACAAGTATTAATCATTAATTTTTTTCGACAATTAACAATTTCTTGACCCTCAATAAAGGAAAATAAAGATTAGTAAATCAAATAACAATTGAAAAATTAATAGAAACAACCAATGTTTTGAAAATCAAATTGATTCAATTAGTTAGATTGAGAATCGTTTAACTATGTAGTTTAGTTCATAAACTAAAATTATCTGTTTAAAAAATGTTCATTAACAATTAAATTGGCCAAAAATCGATCGATCAAACTAAATTGAAAACTGATCAATTTTTTTTTGTGTGGGTGTCTCTTCTTTTATGATTCTTGTAATATGAGTATCTATAATGAATTATTTAAATTTACGACAAAAAATTATTATTATTAATATTTTTAATAGTGTGAAATTATACATTTTTTTTCTACTAATTAAATATGGACCAAATTTTAATTAAAGTATTGATTTCTTCGATTTTTTCTTATTTAAAGTGTCTATCGTATCGTCTTGATTAAAAAACGTTTTTGTCGTATATATTAAAGTAAACACCTTTATTAATAATTTATATTTCTTTGTCGATCATCTAGTAAATTTCGATACATGTATTCTAAGTACACGAAAAGGCAACTACGACATAATATAAGGGTAATGTTAGGTAGAAAAAAAAAAGTCAAAACTTGCTTTATTTAGCATTTATTAATTATCGCAACAATTAATGAATGTTAAATAAGATAAGTTATGGCTGTTTTTTGCTGATTTTCTTTGGTTACTAAACATTTCCGATAATATAAATAGATGATACATACCCAAGCCTAAACACTTCTCTAAAACAATAAAACGAGGATGAAGATGGTAATAATAATAATAAGCTTTGTAAGCATATTATTGCCATTGTGCATAGTAAATGCGGTACAAGAGTCTCCAGAAGAGTATTTGGAAATCCATAATGATGCACGAGCAAGCGTTGGGGTTCCTCCGCTGAAGTGGGATGTGAAATTAGCAAAAGAAGCTCAAAAGCATTTGAATAAACTCATCCAAAATTGTCTCAAGGGGAAACTTCAGCCAATCCCAAGCCCTTACGGCCAGAATGCTTTGTGGAATATGGCATCCGATCCCTTTACGGGAGCAAAAGCGGTGGCATGGTGGATTGCCGAGAAAAAGTACTACGACCATAAATCCAATTCGTGCATTGGTGGTAATTGTAAATGCTACACTCAGGTTGTTTGGAGAAACACTACTCATGTTGGGTGTGCTAGTGTTAAGTGCGATAAATGCCAAATGAGATGCACCCGTGTTGTTTGTCTTTATAGTCCTTCAGGAAACGTTGATGGTGTACGTCCTTACTAATTAATTAAACTATTTTTATATACACTAAAATTGACCATTAAAATTGAATAATGCTACGTAATTAATTAATTATAAAT
>NC_029794.2:6578122-6579170 GCF_000816755.2 Arachis ipaensis | reverse complement strand
TTGCATACTTTTTTTTACTGATTAAATAAAGACTAAATTTTAATAAAAATACTAATTTTTTAGACTTTTTCTTATTTAAAGCGTCTACCGTATCATCTTGATTAAAAGACGTTTTGGCCATATATATATTAAAAAGTAAACACTTTTATTAAATAAAAGTATAAAATAAAATCTACCACCATAGTCTAGTAGTTATTATGAAAGATCAGAGCCAAGGATCATGGATTATACTTGATCATTAAACTGCTCTAATAATTGATAATTAATAATTTATATTTCTTTGTCGATCATCTGGTAAATTTCGATACATGTATTATTCTAAGTACACGAAAAGGCAACTACGACATAATATAAATAGATGATACATACCCAAGCCTAAACACTTGTCCTCTAAAACAATAAAACGAGGATGAAGATGGTAATTATAATAAGAATAATAATAAGCTTTGTAAGCATATTATTGCCATTGTGCATAGTAGCTGCGGTACAAGAGCCTCCAGAAGAGTATTTGGAAATCCATAATGAAGCACGAGCAAGCGTTGGGGTTCCTCCGCTGAAGTGGGATGTGAAATTAGCAAAAAAAGCTCAAAAGTATTTGAATAAACTCACCCAAAGTTGTCTCAAGGGGAAACTTCAGCCAATCGAAAGCCGTTACTACGGCCAGAATGTTGCGTGGCATATGGCATCCGATCCCTTTACGGGAGCAAAAGCGGTGGCGGGGTGGGTTGCCGAGAAAAAGTACTACGACCATAAATCCAATTCGTGCATTGGCGGTGGTGATTGTGACTGCTACACTCAGGTTGTTTGGAGAAACACTACTCATGTTGGGTGTGCTAGAGTTAAGTGCGATAAATGCCAAAAGAGATGCACCCTTGTTCTTTGTCTTTATAGTCCTCCAGGAAACGCTGATGGTGAACGTCCTTACTAGTTAATTAAACTACTTTTATTAAGTGTACACTAAAATTGACTATTAAAATTGAGTAATGCTACCTAATCAAATTATTATAAATAATAAATAAAGATATATGTTATAAGTTATAGTTTAATA
>NC_029794.2:6568233-6577809 GCF_000816755.2 Arachis ipaensis | reverse complement strand
TTCACTTTTAGTATGAAAAATAATTGCAAAAAATGAATGAAAATAAAAAAAATTATCTTTCATACCATAAAAATATTAAAAATGTAAAAAAAAAATGATACAAATATCATTTTTTCTTTATTAATTATCACTTACCAAAACATGTTAGTATTCTACCATTCCAACACGTAAGAATATGATCGGCTAATATATACTATAAGTTTGCAATAGCTTCCTATTTTCGTTCTTGTTGCATTGATCTTGTACATTTTATGGTTATCAATTTTAGCTTAAAACAGTATGCAATTAGTATTAATCATTAATTTTTCCGATAATTAACAAATTCTTGACCCTCAATCAAGGAAAGTAAAGATTAGTAGATCAAATAACAATTGAAAAATAATAGAAACAACCAATGTTTTTAATACGTCACCCTTATCCTCGGTCGCACGAAAAGCTCAGCACGTGAGCAAATAAGTTTGGTTCCGCATCAATCGTCCGAAAAGCTCGGGACGAAAGCAGACAGGAACAGCCTCACCCAGTTGAAAATAAGAGACGTGCTTAGCAAGCCTAATCACCAAAACAGAATATTGTAACCAACCTACAAACTAGGACTTATCCACAGCAAACGGGCAAAATAACGCCTATAAAGCCGAGCTAATATCCTCGGCTAAAGTTTAGGTTCCATTCTCAGTCTTCATACTTACTTAATTACTCTCACTCGAGATTATCACTAACTTGAGCGTCGGAGTATCTTTTGCAGGTATTCCCGCCGCGGTGTTCGTTCCAGGCCGACGTATAGCTCTTCCTCTCCGACAGACGTTTGCTCGGAGTCACTAAGCTCGGCCACCTCAGTGCTAGGACGAATCACTTGGCGCCCACCGTGGGGCCGGAATATATCTGACCTCACCATCCATTTTATTTAGTATCTTACCTTATTTTGCAGGATTCCCTATCCTCGGACATGGCTGACAATGGGAACCCCCAACCCACACAGGCAGAGCTCCTAGCTCAGATCACCGAACTCCAGGCGGAGGTACGGAGGATAGCTGAACTGTCCAATGGAAAGCACGAAGGAGAAAGCTCTAAGAGCTCGGCGCAGGACAATACAGATCCCCTGAACATCACTCCACCAAAGGAGAAGTTCACCCTCGAGAACCCCTTTTCTGACGAGATCACTAAGTTCCAGATGCCAAAAAACTTTGTATTACCTACAATGCTGGAACCGTACAAGGGGTTCGGTGACCCCCGAGCTCATATCAAAAAGTTTCAATCCATGATATTCTTGCTAACAATGAGCATGTGCTTTGCCGGGCTTTTCCTACTTATCTTGATGGTGCTGCATTACTGTGGTTTTCTAAACTGTCTGCAGGTTTGATTTACTCCTTTGAAGAATTGGCGAGATCCTTCATTGACTATTTTTCTGCATCGAGAATTTATGTCCATGGATCAGACTATCTAGGCACAATCAAACAAGGCCAACATGAGAGCTTAAAGAATTACATGACCAGGTTTTCCGAGGCTACCATGGAGATCCAAGACTTAGATCCGGCTGTCCACCTCCATGCCCTCAAGGCTGGCCTCCGACCAGGCAAATTCCGAGAAACCATTGCGATAACAAAACCAAAAACACTCGAGGAGTTCCGAGAAAGGGCTGCTGGTCAAATGGAGATTGAAGAACTCCGTGAAGCCCAAAAGCCAGACAGACAACCACAAAGGAGGGATGAGGAAAAAGCTTTCCGATCACCAGGCAACAAGGATACAAAGAAGCCTTTCAAGCTCACACCAAAATACAACACGTATACCAGTTTCAATACCAAGAGAGAGAATATCATAAAAGAGATTCTGAATGCCAAAATCGTGAAGCCACCAGCTCGGGCAGGAAACTACCAAGACCAAAGGTTTGTGGATAGGAGCAAGCATTGCGCCTTCCATCAGAAGTTCGGCCACACCACGGACGACTGCATTGTCGCGAAAGACCTCCTAGAAAGACTGGCGCAACAAGGACTTCTCAACAAATACGTCGAGAGCCAGAAAGCCAGAAGAGCAAGCTCGGACAGGGAAGAGAACAAACAAACTGTGACAGACAAGAACAAAAAAGAGCAGACAACCCCTGACCCACCAAGAGGCATCATCAGCCACATATCAGGAGGATACGCAGGCGGAGGTGAAACAAGCTCGGCCAGAAAGCGAAGTTATAGGGAAATGCTGGCAATCGAAGGAACTCTACAGCCAAAGAAGGAAGAAGACCCAGGTGTCACAATATCCTTCAATCAATCAGACTTCAGATCGGCAAGCCCTAACCTTGACGACCCAGTGGTGATTTCCATCCAGGTCGGAGAGCTGTTGGTAAGGAAAACACTGCTGGACCCAGGTAGTAGCGCTGATGTCTTATTTTATTCTACCTTTAAAAAGATGCAATTATCAGAAAAAATGATACAGCCCTCCTCGGGAGAACTAATTGGCTTCTCCGGAGAAAGAGTCCCCATCATGGGACATATATGGCTGAGGACTACAATGGGAGAGATCCCTATGTCAAAGTCCATTGATATTCAATACCTAATAGTAGACTGTTATAGCCCTTATAATATTATAATCGAGAGACCTGCCTTGAATATATTCAGAGCGGTGGTGTCCACATTACACCTGTGTGTTAAGTTTTCAGTGCAGGAAAACAAGATAGCTACAGTGTACGTGACCATCAAGAAGCTCGGCAGTGCTACAATGCTTGTCTAAAGCAAGCCCATACGAAGGAGACAACTCGGCCCCAGGTCCAATCCATACATAGCTCGGCTGACACCACAATGTTAGCCGATCTCGACCCGAGAGAAGATCTCGACGAAAGACCTCGGCCAATGGACAACCTTCACAAATTAACACTAACAGCAGATGAAGAGCAATACACACACATCGGAGAAGCACTAGAAGGAAATGAACGAGCAAGACTTGTACACATACTGCGCCAGAACGCCGACCTATTTGCATGGACACCAGACGACATGCCTGGAATAAGCCCAGAAGTCATCTGCCACAAATTAGCAATTGACAAAACAGTCCGACCAGTGGCACAAAAAAGAGAAACCTCGGAGAAGAGAAAAAACAAGCAGCACTTGAAGAGACCAAGAAGCTCCTCAACGCAGGTTTCATCAGAAAAATTCGCTTCACCACATGGCTATCAAACGTGGTAATGGTAAGGAAAAGTTCAGGTAAATGGCGCATGTGCGTCGATTTTACAAATCTAAACAAAGCTTGCCCTAAAGATGCATATCCATTGCCTTGCATTGATAAGTTAGTTGATAACGCTTCTGGTTTCAAAGCCTTGAGTGCATACTCTGGTTATAACCAGATTTTGATGCACCCAGAAGACCAAAGCAAAACAGCTTTCATAACAGAGCATGGCAATTTTTGTTACAAGGTAATGCCTTTTGGCTTAAAGAATGCAGGTGCGACATACCAAAGATTAATGGACAAAGTATTCCAACAACAGATAGGAAGGAATGTGGAAGTCTATGTAGATGATATGGTAGCAAAAACGCCTGCGCAAGGGTCACACTATGACGACTTGATAGAAGTCTTCAACCAACTCCGAGCATATAACACGAGGCTCAACCCAGACAAATGTGCTTTTGGAGTCCAAGGAGAAAAATTCCTTGGCTTCATGCTAACCTCAAGAGGTATAGAAGCCAACCCAGAAAAATGCAGTGCAGTGCTGACCATGACAAGCCCAAAAACAGTAAAAGAAGTCCAGCAATTAGTAGGTAGAATAGCCGCCCTATCACATTTTCTACCCGCAGTGGCAAACCGATCTTATCATTTCTTCCAGACGTTCTCTAAGGGCAAGAAATTCACATGGACAGACGAATGTGAAAATTATTTTACGGAACTCAAACAGCTCTTAACGTCACCTCCAATACTCCAGAGACCAGAGCCAGGTAAGCCGTTATACTTGTATTTATCAGTATCTAACCATGCCATAAACTCGGTCCTAGTGATGGAAACAGGAAAACAGCAAAACCCAGTATATTTCATTAGCAAGGTATTGCAACCAACAGAAATGAGGTATCCAAAGATAGAACAGCTAGTGCTGGCACTAGTCACCGCAGCAAGAAGGCTGCGGCATTACTTTCAAAGCCACACAATCATAGTACGAACAGATCAACCACTAAGGCAAATATTAACCAGACCCGAGCTCGCCGAACGTTTAATAAAGTGGTCAATCAAACTATCCGAGTTCGACATTCAGTCGAGAAAAGCTCTGAAGTCACAAGTACTCGCTGACTTCGTGTCGGAGATGACTAATAAGACCCAACACACGGCAGCCAGTTGGAGCATACATGTAGATGGAGCATCAAACAAAGAAGGAAGCGGAGCTGGGGTACTGCTAAAAGAGGGAGAGAAAGTGATAGCCGAGCAATCACTTCAATTCCACTTCAATGCAAGCAACAACCAGGCGGAGTATGAAGCTCTACTAGCAGGACGAAAACTCGCCCAACAACTCAAGATACCTCAGATAACAGCCTAATGCGACTCATCACTTGTAGTACATCAAATCAAGGGCGAATACCAGGTAAAAGATCCTTTGTTAGAGAAATATTGGCTCATAACAAAGGATCTCATTTCAAAGTTCAATAAATTTAATATTATTCATGTAAACCGAGAACAAAACACTAGAGCCGATGTGTTATCCAAGTTAGCAACAACAAGGCAGGCGGAGAACACACTGGCCTTGTCACAACTAACACTCGACAAACCGAGTTTTGAGCAGGACACAATCTTAAGCATCATGCAGGTACCAGACTGGAGAACACCTTTTCTCAATTACATCAACACAGGTGCCATACCAAACGAGGAGCCGAACTTGCCACTCTTCTGACGAAGAGCAAGTTTCTATACAATACTCGGAAATACCCTATACAGACGGGGACACTCCCAACCACTCCTCAAATGCATCAGCAAGGATGAAGCCGAAGATATTATGGCAGAAACACACGAGGGGGTTTGTGGAAACCACATCGGCGGCCGAGCATTGGCGGCAAAGATATTGCGAACAGGATACTATTGGCCGACGATAAAAAGGGACTGCATCTCTAAAGTCAAAGCATGCGATAATTGTCAAAAGCATGCCACACTCTCAGAAACCCCGGCCGAGGAACTCCACACCATAGAGGTAAGCTGGCCTTTCGATAGGTGGGGATTGGATATCCTCAGACCCTTTCCGAAAGCGCCAGGCCAGGGCTTAAGGAAAAAGCTTGGCGAAGCTAAAGGGGAATGGGCCGACCTCATTTCGAAAATCCTATGGAGTTATAACACCAGCACCCAATCTGCTACAAGAGAAACTCCTTTCAAACTAGTATATGGTGCCGAGGTATTGATCCCAGTAGAGGTCAGCGTCCCAACACTAAGGACCGAGCTTTATGATCAGATGAATAACTTGCAAGCTCGAACAGCCGAGCTCGATCTTATGGAAGAAGAAAGTGACATCTTAGCCATAAAGCAACGAGCCAGAAAACAATACCTATAACGAAGACACAACAAAAGGGTAACTCGTAGATCCTTCAATAAAGGAGACCTCGTACTCAGACGCACAGAAGAAGCTCGGAAACCTCCAGCACATGGCAAGTTGGCAGCAAATTGGGAGGGACCTTTCCAAGTTCTCCAGAATCTTGGAAATGGGGCTTACAAGCTAAGAACCCTTAAAGGAGAACAACTCCCAGGAACATGGAATGTCTCCTCACTAAGGGGATACCAATCATAACATATGCTGTATATACGCGAATGATGGCACTCTTTTTCCCCTCTGAAGGTTTTTTCCCAAAAAACACACGGGTTTTACTCGGAGAGGGTTTTAACGAGGCCGGACGCCACAAATCATCACACTAATGAACCTTATATTACAAATCAAAATATTTTTTATCTTGACAGTTACTATATATTCCAATCAATAAAAATTCAAAATAAATTCGAGTTTCATACTCGGAAGTCAACATGCGCATGCTGAACACATTACTCGGAGAAATACAGATAAATAAAACAAACACCCTAGCTATCCAAGCGAATCCTAAGGGCTCACTCCACCACAAGCCCTATATTAGAGCCTCTGCTCTCCTTAGTAACAATCTGATCAGACAAGAAATGGCTTCAGCCATCTTCGATACATACACGCAATTGTTATCACGATACAATATATCACTATCATAACTTAACCAAAATATCATATTTTATAAAACAAAGTAAGTCATTATCAAGCCGAGCTACATACTCGGAACCCAAAATATCACTACCGAGAACAATACTCGGAAATTGTCCAACAAAGCCAAAACAGTCACAAGTTTAAAACCTACTACACCATGTACAAAATAAAAAGAGTAAACTAGCAAGGCCTAATCTGCCTTATCACCCATGCTGGATCCCTCGCTCTCACTTCCAGCAACAGCCTCGTCTTCCACAAGCTCACCATTCACGACCACCTTCATAACGTCAAGCTTTGAAGGATCAGCTTCCAGGTATAGCACCTTGACCTGGGAAACAGCGCGGTCAAAACCTTGAGCAAAAGCCTCATAAACCCTGCCTTCCAATTCTTTGATCCGAGCAGAGAGTTGATCATTCTCGGACTCCATGACCTTCAACTTTTCAGATGATGCCTTCTAGAGTTTCCTCTCATCAGCCAAATCCAACTCTTTCTTCTCCATGGAAGCAGAGAGCTCGGCAATCTTTTGGTTTTTTTCCTGGATGATCCCAGACAGCTCTTCTACCCGCGAAGCCTCTTTCTCCTCCCAATCCAGGGCAAGCTTCTGTGCTCGGCCAATAGCAACGATCTGGGCACCAATCACCTACAAAAAAGGAAAACAAGTAAATAGGTGACATCAACAAAAACTTAAAAATACAACAAAACAACCTATACCTGAAGAAATCGGCTAACACCAGCTCGGCCAACTTCGTCAATCATTTTCATGTCATTCGGGAAACAGCAAAGCTCATTAGCCATGGTACCAAAAGGATACAACTTCACCCATAGAGATCTAGCGTGCATGTTCTGATCATACCCATGGAGCCTCTTCTGTGATTCATATGCAGACTCGACCATCTGCAGAATCATGGATGACTCCCCCTTACCTTCTAAAACCTCGGCAAGGCTACCTTGACCTTGCCCTCTCTTCCTTTTTTGCTTCTGCCCAGGGCCATATTGAATCAAAGCAGCAGGACCTTTCCCAACGTTAGATGAAACCTCTTTCTCCCCTTTCTTACGCTGATTAAAGAAGAGCTTCAAACCTGCCATGGTCATGGCAGGAGCTTTCTCGGCTACAAATAAAAAACAAACCAAGATAAGGAACAACAAACCAAAACATAAACACAGAACAAACATAATAAAACAGATTACCTATGCGATCATACAATGCCTGCCTATCAGTATCCCATTTCAACATCTCGGCAACAGATAACAAACCTTTCGGACCCAAGGATTTAAACAAAAAATCCATCACAATATCATCATCAGGAAGCCTATCATCTACGTCCAAAGCTTGATACGGCTCGGCACACCAAAACAACGGAAATCTCTCGACTAAATGCTCATTCAAATAAAACGGGAAGTCTTCGGGAACACTTCTAACCCTAACAAACATGGATTTAAAATCCTTAAACGAAGACTTATATAGACCAAACACAGCACGACGAGGATAACTGCTAAGATTTACCCACAACCCCCTATTCACCCCTTTTGCCTGAAATAAAGAGAAAAACAGCCTCAAAGACGGCGGACGCTCCAACAGTTCCATCAAAACCTCGAAGGCCCGGACAAAACCCCATGAGTTAGGGTGAAGCTGGGTTGGAGCACAGTTCAACCAATACAACACCCCACACTCGAATTCGGTAAAGGGAAGCCTCACACCCAACTTAGTAAATAAACAACTATACATGAAAAAGAAAGACCAATCATCAAGTCGGTTGCACACTTGATCATCTCTTTCACAAGGTAATAACTCTATTTTAATACCACTACCCACCCTGACCCAGGAATCCGAACCCAGCAACCTCACTGACTCCTCATCATCAAACTGGGAAACATACCCCTTCACTCTAGGATCCACCCAACTGTACAGGTCACCCACATTATAGTCCTCCATCACAAGGAACGAAACAAGAAAGAGAGAAAAGCAAAAAAGGAAATAGAGGAGGAGTTAACACTGACCTTTCTTACTCATTCTCAGTCAGACAGAAAACACAAACCTTTTTCCTTTTTCGAAACAAAGAAGTATGAGGGAAAGAAGCAATGAAAACTACAAATAACTCCCCACCAGGCACAAAAACGGTTACAATACCAGAGCGTTTAAACCAATATTGTTAGAAATGAGAAGCATTAAACCCACTACAAAAACCAATGGACATGGGTGCCTAGAAAAACGGAGCAGTTTCACATCAATCATGTCACAATGGCGCGTAACACGAGGCAACCAGAAACGTTTTGCATTCTGAAGCAGAACCAAGCCGAGCTTGGGGGCTACAAGGAGCATATGCGACAAACAATTCGGCAACCGAGGATTGCGGTACTCTTGGTCCGAAAGCTCGCCTTAGTCCTGTCCAAACCAAGGCAAGCTTGGGGGCTATGATACGTCACCCTTATCCTCGGTCGCACAAAAAGCTCGGCACGTGAGCAAATAAGCTCGGTCTCGCATCAATCGCCCGAAAAGCTCGGCACGAAAGCAGACAGGAACGGCCTCACCCAGTTGAAAACAAGAGACGTGCTTAACAAGCCTAATCACCAAAACAGAATATTGTAACCAACCTACAAACTAGGACTTATCCACAGCAAACGGGCAAAATAACGCCTATAAAGCCGAGCTAATATCCTCGGCTAAAGTTCAGGTTCCATTCTCAGTCTTCATACTTACTTAATTACTCTCACTCGAGATTATCACTAACTTGAGCGTCGGAGTATCTTTTGCAGGTATTTCCGCCGCGGTGTTCGTTCCAGGCCGACGTATAGCTCTTCCTCTCCGACAGACGTTTGCTCGGAGTCACTAAGCTCGGCCACCCCAGTACCAGGACGAATCAGTTTTAAAAATCGAATTGAGTCAATTGGTTAGATTGAGAATTGTTTAACTACGTGATGTGATTTGGTTGATAAACTAAAATTGTCTGTTTAACTAAAAACTGTTCATAACGATTAAATTGGCCAAAACTCGATCGGTCAAATTAAATCGAAAACTGATCCATTTTTTGTGTGGGTGTCTCTTTTTTAATTTTTATGATTCTTGTAGTATGAATATCTCTAATGAACTATTTAAATTTACGAAAAAAAAAAAGTTATTTTTATATATAATAAATAAAAAATATTTAATAATTAAAATAAAATAAATAAAAAAAATTAAAATTTATCTTATTTAATATGAGGAGAGAGAAAGTGGTTAGGAAGTTTTGAAAAGGATATGATGATTTTTTTTTTGAAACAGGTTTTAAATTTTGAAATAAAAATCTGAATTTTAGAAATAGATTTCGAAAATTTGCTTTTAAAACAGAGAGAAAAGATATTTTTGAATTTAAAGAGGAGAGAGAAAAACAATAAGATAGCACAAGATTTAAAATTTTTAGATCTGATGC
>NC_029794.2:6561307-6564729 GCF_000816755.2 Arachis ipaensis | reverse complement strand
AGCGTCCATCGAATCGTCTTGATTATTAAATGACATTTTGGCGATATATATTAAAATAAACACCTTCATTTTATACTACTATATAAAATAAGAGTATAAAATAAAATCTACCATCATATTCTAGTAGTTATTATAAAAGATCAGAATCGATTATACTTGATAGAGGGTTGCTACACATACAAATCTTTTTGGCTTATAAGTCTTATAAATTGACATAAGTTCAACAAAACACACACATTACACTCCCACATTCAAGAGTAAATAAACGCACATTATTCAACCACTTCCTGTTTTCAAAGCGCACTACTCACCATGCATTATATGAACGACTCTTCTTCTTCTTCCTCCATGAAAACGAATTTTTTGCCAAATTTAAAGATAATGGAACTTCAGAAATACACCCAAACGATTACAGAAATACACACCCAAACGGTTACGAGAATTCACCCAAACGATTATAGAAATACACCCAAAGGATTACAAAACTACACCCAGAGGATTTAAGAAATACACCCAAAATTCGTTGAAGTACACCTTATGCATAATTCATAACTCTTTCTCTTTCTCCTCCTCATCTTCTGCTGCTTCTTCTTCTTCAAAAATGATTTCAGAGCTTGATGTCAAAAAATAATGAAAATCGAGAATAACGAAAAAAGAAAATAGAGAGAAAAGCACGTAAATGAAGAAGGAGAAAGAGAAGGCAAGAAACGAAAGAAAAGAAGAAGAGGAAGAGGAAGAGGAAGAAGAACGTGCAGCAAGAAGAAGAAGAAGGTGCAGTGAAAACGTGCAGTACGGTTCAAAGCGCGTTAATATAAATGACTTATAAAGACTTATAAAAAAACGCTTATATGTGGAGAATTATTCTAGTTGATAATTAAGCTGCTCTAATAATAATTGATAATTAATAATTTATATTTCTTTGTCGATCATCTAGTAAATTTCGATACATGTATTCAAGTACACGAAAAGGCAACTATGACATAGTATAAATAGATGATACATATCCAAGCCTAAAACACTTGTCCTCTAAAACAATAAAACAAGCATGAAGATGGTAATAATAATAATAAGCTTTGTAAGCATATTATTGCCATTATACAAAGTAGCTGGGGTACAAGAGTCTCCAGAAGAGTATTTGAAAGTCCATAATGATGAACGAGCAAGCGTTCGAGTTCCTCCGCTGAAGTGGGATGAGAAATTAGCAAAAAAAGCTCAAAAGTATTTGAATACAACCATCCAACATTGTTTCGAGGGGAAATTTCACCCAACCCCAGACCCTTACTACGGCCAGAATGTTGCGTGGCATATGGCATCCGATCACTTTACGGGAGCAAAAGCGGTGGCGGGGTGGGTTGCCGAGAAAAAGTACTACGACCATAAATCCAATTCATGCATTGGTGGTGATTGTGAATGCTACATTCAGGTTGTTTGGAGAGACACTACACATGTTGGGTGTGCTAGAGTTAAGTGCGATAAATGCCAAAAGAGATGCACCCTTGTTGCTTGTCTTTATAGTCCCGAAGGAAACTATCCTGGTGTACGTCCTTACTAGTTAATTAAACTACTTTTATTACGTATACAATAAAATTGGCTATTAAAATTGAATAATGCTACGTAGCTAAAATTAAATGTAAATCAAATTTTATATTTTTTTTGTTATTACTATGTGTATCCTATCTAACTATGAATATTATGTATATGATCTTATTAAATAAAATTAAAAATAAAAAGTTTTAGTTAGTTTTGGTTCCTTAAATTAGGGCTGCACGGATCGGATTGGATATAGCCTAAAATTCTATTCGATCCGCACTGCACTCATCGAATCGGATCGGATACGATATCCACAATTTTTCAAGCCAGATCCGATCCGATCCGATCCGCAAGTATGCGAATCGGATCGGATCAGATATCGGGTATATCCGCATAATTAAAAAAAAATGTTTTCAAATTCCATTTGGCTATTTTTACAAAAAAAAAAAAATTCATTTTTCACCTGTTTAAGCATATTTAATTTTAAAATATTATCAATAAAAATTCTCTTGAATAACAAAAAAAAATAATAACACAAGATTTAAGTTTAATGATTCTAAGTCGAAGTACAACATAAAAAATAAAAAACAAAATATCATAAAATTCATAAAACAACACACTAAAATTCATATCACGTTAGGGTTTATTTTCTTAAACTATGCTATTTATATGTGATGTGCGGATATGCGGATTTGCGGATCGGATCCGCGGATATCACTGCCAAATCCACAATTCGATCCAACCATATTGCGGATCAGATCCGATCCGATCCGATCTGATGGCTCTGCGGAGCGGATCGGATAATATCCGCAAAATTCGGATCGGATACGGATAATTACCGCGGATATGCAGATATTATCCGATCCATGTGCAGTCCTACCTTAAATTTAGTTTCCAAACTTTTTTTATTAAAATTATTTATTAGTATATAATACAAGTTAAAATATAGAAGATACCTCGAAAATGAGATAAAGAGTAATATATCAAATAAATACTAAATTCTTATTATTCTCATGATGATGCCATTATTGATGTTAATTGAGGAACTATTATTTAATTTAGCAATAACTTGTTCACTGGTCCGATCCTATTGATTTTCATTATGCCACTGATAAATGCATAATTGGGAATGAGTTAGATGATAAAATCTATGGCCCTCTAGAAGTTGCATGTGAATGTGTGTGTTATGCTATCATGTGAATGTATAAAACTAGCTATTAGAGCTGACTTGATGAAAGGCAGGGTCTATGCAGCAACCAACAAATAGACGATAATTAATTTGATGAATTGTAATGAGGTATTTGCTATGGTCTTTAAAAGTAATTTTTAATTATTAAAAAAGATTAAATAATTATTTTTTAATTTAAAAGTATACTAACTAAAAAATTTTAAATATTTAAAATTTACTAAAAAAATTAGACAACAAATATTAGATGCCATAGAATTGGCCTTATAATTAATATGTGACATTATACGTATATGCATAAGTTTTGACTTGTTAATTAGGCCTAATAATGATCAATATTTCTTAAAACATTTATATCAAGTTAGAGAGAGGGGGATTTTAAATCAAACATTTATATCAAGTTAAACCACACATATATGATATAATTTTAGTAATACAAATGGTTATTTTTGTAGAGAAATTATGTTTATATTTCTTTTTTTTATATTATTAATTTCAAAACGTTATTTGAAATACTAATTTTTGTGAGATTAATAATTCTATTATGGCAACATAGTTTAGATTCATTAATTTTAACGAAATTAATAATTTCATTATAGAAACTCACTTTAGTTGGTTAAGTTAAAGATATAAAATAGACTTTTTACTTCTAAGAGAATTTAGAATAAAATAAGTACAAAATTTATATCATATTCATCTTATATTT
>NC_029794.2:6547180-6561282 GCF_000816755.2 Arachis ipaensis | reverse complement strand
CCCTATATTTAAAATATAACAAATCCTATATATCATTAATTTGACACAATACATAATTAATATATGATAAATTTAATATTTCCAAAAAAAATAGTCATATTTATTGAGTACATAGGAAATTAAAATTTTTATTATAATTAACTAATTAATATACTTAATCTCTTGTTTCTCCTTGTTCCTGCATCACTATTATTTGATTAAGGCATTTACAATCTTTTTTAATTTGACCTCAAGTTATTATGAAAGATCAGAGTCAAGAATCATCAATTATATATAATCATTATACTGCTCTAATTGATAATTAATGTTTTATATTTCTTTCTTGATCATCTAGTAATTAAATCAATACATGTATTCAAGTACATCAAAAGGCAACTATACATATATAGCCATTATTCATTACAATATTATAATAATCCAACCCAAAACACTTCTCCACTAAAATGAGAATTGGCAGAGAACAATAAAATGAGAATTATGAAGATGGTAATAATAATAATAAGTTTTGCAAGCATATTATTGCCATTGTGCATAGTAGTTATGGTATCGAATGAGGCAGAGCCTTCGGT
Source organism: Arachis ipaensis (assembly GCF_000816755.2). Classification (NCBI taxonomy): domain Eukaryota; kingdom Viridiplantae; phylum Streptophyta; class Magnoliopsida; order Fabales; family Fabaceae; genus Arachis; species Arachis ipaensis. The sequence goes on along the minus strand of NC_029794.2, from coordinate 6,560,713 downwards.
AGAGTATTTGAGAGGCCACAACACTGCACGAGCAAGTGTTGGGGTTCCTCCACTGAAGTGGGATGTGAAACTAGAAAAAAAGGCTCAAGAGCTGGTGAATGAATGTTTCGGAATCTGCTGGGGAAAAAATTGATGAAAGGACTAATTTGGTGTACGATATTCAATTTCAGGGACTAAAATGAGTCATTTGATGCAAAGTAAGAGACTAATTTGGTGCACATGTAACGATGACATAGTGGATGACACGTGGACAAATAGCATTACAACACGTGGCATAATCTGACACGTGGCAAAATAGCATTGTGACACGTGGCATATCCATTCACGTAGCATGCCACGTGTCATTGACCAACACGTCATCGTACCGTTACACGTGTCCAAACCATGAAGTGATACCTGTCACCAAAAGTCCATGTCATCAAGCCACGTCAGCGCATCGTTAACGGAAAACGGATCAGGGACTACTTTGGTGCAATTTTTCCAATCTCAGGATGTAATTAGTGCAATTGGAATTTCAAAGACGATTTTGATGCACGACGTCAATCTCGAAGACCACTATGAGAATTTACTCGCTAAAGTTTGGATCTGCTGAACACATTATAGCAGCAAAAGCGGTAGCGAGATGGGCGTGGCACAGAAAGAGTACTACAACCATAAATCCAACTCGTGTATTGGTGGTAAGTGTAAAGAATACACTCAAGTTGTTTGGAGTGAAACTACTCATGTTGGGCGTGCTAGAGTTAAGTGCGATTACTGCCAAAAAAAATGCACCCTTGTTGGTTGTCTTTATAGTCCCGCAGGAAACGTTGCTGGTGTACGTCCTTACTAGTTAATTAAACTACTTTTATTATTATAATAAAATTGGCTATGTCAGAAAAGTAAGAGAGAATATTAGAAAAATTGTTTGTGTGTATTTAAGTTATTTAGAATGATATAAATATAGATACTAAGATAGCGTTTGTTTTGAGGTATTGGAACAGAGATTTGGAGACTGAAACTCAGTATTATGTTTGTTCGCTCAAATACTGGTACTAAAATTTCTGTTTCTGTCTTTAAAATTTCAGTATTTCAGTACCTCCAAAAAGTGAGGACACAGGGGACTGAAATTTTTAGAGACAGAGACTGAAACTTTAATAACATTTTATACCTAAAATACGCTCATTTCAATTAATTAATTCCGATTTTACCTTTTGTAAAAATTAAATTAGAGTTTCATTCTTGTTTTAGTTTCTGTCTCCCACTTTGCACCAAACAGAATACTGAGATTTATTTCTGTCTCTGTCTCTTAGTCTCTGTCTCTCAGTCTCAGTCTTTTAATCTCTGTCTCTCCACCAAACGCTACCTAAGAGAATAGAAATAAGGGAACCACTTAAATAAAGACGCATAAAATATTTTTTTTAAAGATGTTTTTTAGTAATTAAAATTTAACACATAATTAATTAAATCGTGTTATTTTTGTTAAAATTAGGCTAGACAAATTGATTTGACCGAAAAAATGGTGAATCAAATCTTGAACTGGTCTAAATTAATATTATTTTTTATAGAAAATGATTACAAAATTCTATTATAAAAAAATGACTAAAATATTTCTATTATATATATTAATTTTGAGAATTTTAAATGCTAACCCTTTATTTTTGTATCGTCGTACGATTAGAATTTAGAATTTCCAAAATTAAAATATATATAAAATAAGAGTATTTTAGTCATTTTCTATAATAAGGATATTGTAGTTATTTTTTATAAATAATAATATTAATTTAGATCGGTTCAAGATTTGATTCACCTTTTTTTTTGTCAAATTAATTTGTCTGACTTAATTTTAACAAAAATAATATGATTTAATTGATTATATATGTTAAATTTTAATTATTAAAAAATATCTTAAAAAAAGATATTTTAGACGTCTTTATCTAAGTGACTCCCTAAAAATAATAAAAATATAATATTCTATAATAAATATTGAGATCTATGACATTATACATATATGCATAAGTTTTGACTTGTTAACTACGCCTAATGATCAATATCTCTTAAACATGTATATCAAGTTAAAGAGCGGGGGGTTTTAAATCAAACATTTATATCAAGTTACACCACACATATATGATATAATTTTAGCAATACAAATGGTTATTTTTGTAGAGAAATTATGTTTAATTATTAATTCCAAAATACCGTTTGAATCACTAATTTTAGCGAAATTAATACTTTTATTATTATGACAACATATTTTAGATATAAACTGGACTTCTTACTCCTAAGAAAATTTAAAATAAAATAAACAATAAATTTATATAATATTTAATTTACCTTCACTTCAAAATCAAAGAGCACATGAATTATTTATACTAATAGAAAAGAAAAAATCTTTAAAATTTACGTAATGTAAAATTAATATATAACACAAAAATTACTATATATCCTAAACAATATAAAATTTGTATTCTCTTATTATAATTAATAACTAATTAATATACTTAATCTACTATTTCTTCTTGTTCCTGCATCATTATTTAATTAAGGCATTTACAAACTTTTTTTAATTTGACCCCAAATTATTATGAAAGATCAGATTTAAGAACTATCAATATAATCATTATACTTCTCTAATTGATAATTAATAATTTATATTTCTTTCTTGATCATCTAGTAATTAAATCAATACATATATGTATTGAAGTACATCAAAAGGCAACTATATGATATATATACATAGATTGTACATATATAGCCATTATTCATTACAATATTATTATAGATTAATATTTGGCAAGCATTGGCAGAGAACAACAAAATGAAAATTAGGAAGATGGTAATAATAATAAGTTTTGCAAGCATATTATTGCCATTGTGCATAGTAGCTATGGTAGCTAATGAGGTTGAGCCTCCAGAAGAGTATTTGAGAGGCCACAACACTGCACGAGCAATGGTTGGGGTTCCTCCGCTGAAGTGGGATGTGAAACTAAAAAAAAAAGCTCAAGAGTTGGTGAATGAATACCTGGAAATCTGCTGGGGAAAACCACCGCCATCCAAGTCCCCTATCTACGGTGAGAATCTGATGTGGAAGTATGCATCCGCTGAACACGTTACAGCAGCAAAAGCGGTAGCGTGGTGGGTGACACAGAAAAAGTACTACGACCATAAATCCAACTCGTGTATTGGTGGTAACTGTGAAGAATACACTCAAGTTGTTTGGAGAGAAACTACTCATGTTGGATGCGCTAATGCTAAATGCCCAGATACACCAGGCGTCGTTGCCAAATGCACCGTTACTATTTGTCTTTATAATCCTAAAGGAAACCTTCAAGGTCATCGTCCTTTCTAGTTAATTACAACCGATGTTATATGCATCAATTTTTCTGTTCATTTTTTGCTATACACCTTTAAAAATGTTTGGTTGTTGTAACTACTCTTTAAAACATTTAACTAACTTTGTAATGGACTTATGTTATTTTTTTTATAATTATTTATTTGTTTATCTGTATAGTTATATATGTAAGATACATTGCGAAAAGTATTAATACTTAAAAAATTATATATTTTTTTGAAGTACGTCGTTAATTTTGGAAAGAATTTAGCATATTGCTAAAATTTATATTTCTATTAAACCAAGTGAAATGTATATGAATTTAAGGAGATGATATAAAAAAATTGTGTACTATTAATGAAAATTGATGAATTGACAACTCTAATTATAAATTGGATAAACTACATTATACTTTTAAATTGATTAAAATGGTATTATTATAAGACATATGATTTATTATACCACCTTATCAGAATTAACTATTTATGTATTTAACGCGAGGGTTTCTACACTTAAATTTTTAGACTTTTTTTAGTACATTATAATTGTAATTCATGAATATTTGACTTTTATTGGTATGATTTATTGGTCTATAAATATGAACAAAAAATGTTGTAATTAAGTCATGGAAGTTAATTCATATTCTTTGTAATATTAAGTATTCGATTTTGTATCAAGATAGACCAAATTATTTTAGGCTTCGAATAAAATTGGAAGCTTTAACAAAATTCAATACAACATAGACCAATAGCCAAGTGAATTTATCTGCACCTTATTATTGTTGCAAGTTACAACAGCAAATGTACTATTATATTAAAGGTTTACAAATGAAAGAATTAATTTAATTAGCATATACATGAATTGAGTAGTTACATCAGAATACCTAAATAAACTATCCATACAATAGATAACTACCTGCCATGACATTAAGACCCTAACCACAAACAATCACGGAATTGCAACCTCTAAATTATCTCATCACTATTCACCCACCCATTGCCAGCAAATTTTGTGTCCATTTCTAGTATATATTCAAACAATATAATGATGACATGAGATAATAATAATAATAATGCATGAGACCCACTTGACTTATTTTATATCTTAATTTATCATTAATCAAAATTTATACCAGTTTTTAGAGGTAGCCTGAATTGCTAGCTCAAATAAAGATGAAGTCTTTTCCAGATCATCACGAAATTCCCACACAATCCTAGCATGTATAAGTTTAAAAACTCAATTATTCCAAAATGTATGAATACAAATGCTTGAGATCTGTCTCCTAAACATTATACTCAACTGATTAGAGGTTCTCGTTTTATCCTTGCTGTTTCGTCTTATCCAACAGAAAATACTGATGACTGACTGAACATTGCCCTCCTCTGAAAGAAGTGATCAGACACTACTAGAAAACTAGTTATTACAGACGGATATTTCCGACGGATTTTATCCCACGGAAATACAGACGGAATTTCAGAGAAATTTTTTGTCGGAAAATAAAAAAATGAATTAGTATAAATTACAGACGGAAAAAAATCCGTCGATAATTCTGTCAAAAAAATTAATTTTTTCCGTGGAAAATGGTTACAGACGAAAAATCCGTCTGTAATTAAATAAACAAGAACGCAACATTTTATTAAATTATTACAGACGGAAAAATCCGTCTGTAATTTAAAATTTTCCGTCGAAAATATTAAAATAAATGTTTAATTCTCGTTCCTCTCTTCATTTCTCAAACACCATCCTTCGCGGGCTCCTCACCCATGCGGCCATGCCCTCCAAATCCTTCATCGGTGGCACCTCTCGCTGTTGCACCGCCACTGCCCGGAGCTCCATCACACCCCTTTCCCAATCTCTCCGTCACACCCATTCACCAGTCTCTCTCTTTCAGCTTCGACGCCGATGAATTTTGCCACCCTCTCGACACCGTTTTCTGTCGCTGCTCATTGAAGCTCGTCAGCATCGTCGTCGTTGATTCAGGTAGGCTCCGTCGTCCCTTTCGATAACATTGATTCTCTTGCCATTGTATATGTTCTGTTCTGAAAACAATTTAGGGTTTTGTTACAGACACAGAGATGGCAAGCTTTATGTGAAGGAACTCCAATTTGTTGAGCATTGAATTGAATCAGATTGGGTATATTTTGAAATGGACTTTGTTAATATGCATTCTACATGTTTGTTGTTTTGTCTATTTCTGACTTTCTGTTGTTGTTGTTGTCTCTTTGGGGTTAGCCTCATTCTTCAGGAGAAATTAGGAATAGATTTATGTGTGTGAAAGGGGAAACTAAAATTGGGAAGAAGCTTGAGAAATCACCCGTCTCAGAAGAAGAGCTGATCAAGAAAATTGAAGGTAATACTTTGACTTCAAATTGATTGTGACTATGTTGCTGCTTCTTGTCACCTTTGTCAATTAAGCATCAAGATTCTAGACGGCATGAAAAATCATCTCATGTTAAGACTGACAGGGATATGAAGTTTCTACTTAGATATAGAGAAATGAAAAGAAAACTTCTAATTCAATGCTTGAACTAGTTTAGAGTTAGCACAAGAAGAGGCTAACAACCTATCAAGCATGGTCCATTCGGATAATGTACGGCTCGAACATGATGTGGCCTTCCTCAAGGCTGTTTTAGATGATACACAAAAGGTACATAACATTAACACACTTTGATTGAAAAAGCACTTGGATCAATCATTTTATACAATAATGTTGTAATCACCTGATTGAGTTTTTGTTGTAGGAGCTGCACTCAACCAGAGGTGTGATTGCTGGAGAAAGAGCCAGGGCATTCCAACTACAGGTATAAATATAAATATTTGTATTAATTACTAGCCTTAGCTGTATCATTCATAACATCACTTTCTTTTTGTACACACAGTATGAAGTATTTCATCTCAAATAGAGATTGCAGTCAGTGGAGAATCGAGAACCTACTCCAAGGAAACCTTTTCATCTGCAGTGAAGTGAAGTGGGTAGTTGAAGAGTAGTTACTAATAACCATTTAAATCAGTTAATGTGATCTTTATTTATTTATTTGGTGTATAACTCATGATCCTTTTTGAGAACTAACCTTTCTCAAACATGTTAATAGATTGAAAATTTACACTTCATAGATAAATATTTTTATTACCCCTTTTTCTTGTATGTTTTCTTCTCTCCATCTTAATGATATTCTTTGATCATAAAAAAGTAAAATCCAACTAAAAATTGTGCAAATTATTTTGTTTCGCAGGTACTTCTTATCCTGCCAACTTTGAACAGCTTTTCGTATATTCTGTTTTCATAAAGAGAGATCACACCTACTGAGTCTTGTGAATGGCACAGAACTGTATCCACAACTGAAATATACCACAATCATTTGTTTTATCATCAGGCTCTTATTCTTCTTCTTCTTCATGAAGGGTTACTAAGATGTGGTAAGAGTTGCAGATCTCAAAAGAGGAAATATCTCTATTGAAGAGGAAGCCATCATCACTAAGTTGCATGCTTCTTTTGGCAACAGGTTAGTGCTATTTACTACTACTCTATATGTGTCTCAATGAGAGAGGTGACCTACAAATCCTAATTCATGGCATATGCATACGTCTCCTTATTGTTATGTTTGCCACTTTCCTTGCAGTCACAAAGGTGGCTGTGGGAAACATGTGAGGATTTGTTATTTGGTGCATTCATGACACATGGCTCCTCTTCCCCTTGGATTGATTATTCATTATTATTCAAACTAATGGTCCATTTTGCTTTGCTGTTTCAACTTCTCAGAATTAGGTTTCAATTTAACTATTTAAAAAGTATAAAAAAAGTCATGTTAAAAATGGTACTAAGATCATCAGTATGCAGATGGGGTAGATATGTCAGAAGTGCAGGTACTAAGATAGGTCAAAATGATGCTTTTCTCTGCAAATGTCATTCTAAGAGAATTGTGCAATCATGCAGGATGATTTTTCAGCTGTTATAACAAAGTCATTGGTGACCTTGGTGCATGGCCTGGAAACCAAAGGTGAAGTTGCATGCTCATCTCAATGGATCCATTAGAGACTCCACACCTGTATGTATATCCATATCTCTATCTTCTGAGATTCATCATCCTTTTATTCTTTTTTTAATTATTATCTATATTCATTTATTTTGCAGAGAACTCACAAAGGCCTTAGATGAAAAGAGTGTTATAAATTTCTCTCAAGTGGAGCATATTATCATGAAGTGTATCTTAGTCAGTGGCAAATATACACGCTAAGAGATTTCTTATTCCATAAGATTTGACTACATGCTCTTTTAATTAAATATTTATTTGTGATGAATTATAGTTGATGTATCAACACACTTTGATGTATGGTTGTTACTTAATATTATAGTTGATGTATTAATACACTTTGTTTATGTTTTGAATTATATTAACTTGTTTGTTTATTTTTTGAAATATTATAAATATTCGAATACAAAATAGATAAAAAATTATATTTATTAAATTTATATTTATTTTGTATGAAAACAGGTTTATTTTGTAGTAGAAAAATCTAAAAAAATATTATTTTACCTTATTGACGGATTTACAGACGAATTTTCTATCTGTAATCAGAGTGTGAGATGATTTTCCAAAGTTTAAATTACAGACGGAAAATCTGTCAAAAAATCCGTCTGTAATTACAAACGAAAAATCCGTCTGAAAATCTGTCTGTAATTACAGACGAAAAATCCGTCAGAAAATCCGTCCTCTTCGGGAAATGGATGGAAAATTTACAGAGGGAAAATCCGTCGATAACTGATAAAAATCCATCGGTAATTTTCCGACGGAAAAAAATCCGTCGGTAAATAATTTCCGACGGGGCTTTTACAGAGGGATAAAATCCGTCGGTAACCAAAAATCCGTCTGTAATAAAGACTAAATCTGTGTGTAAATCTGTCTGTATTAATCCATTTTCTAGTTGTGAGACAAAACTTCATATAATAAAAGTAGTAGAATTGACAATAGTAATAATTTATATACATAGTTAAGTGCCACGTTTATCTTAATCTTTATGACCTCTTTTTCGAAAAAAGAAATAGTAGATTACTCACCAATTCTCATACAAAGTAGTTAAAAATAAATAGTTCAAATGATGCAGCCTTGAGAGTGAGTTCTAAAATAGCACCATTTTTAGAAGAGTAGAAAATTTATTTACAAATTGATGATAAGTTGCATTTTTATTATTTCATCTAACGACCAATCTCATATGAGTAGAAATAAGCTAAGCAAGCATACCAAATAATGAGTAGTTTAAGATGAGTGCAAATCAAAGTAATATAACTAATCAATTTTTGAAGTAAATTAAGGCACTAATCCTAATCTCATAACCAATCATTTTTCCCAATATTGCAGAAACTGGCGAAGTGAGATTGGTAGCGCACAAACCTTGGCACTACTGCTCCACTGTGCGTCACTGATCCATCCTCCTCTCTCCGGTATCGAGCTTTCGAGTCTCCTGCACAGTGTCTAAAATCCATACTTCCTCATCCATGGTGGGTAAAATCCCTAATCTCCGACCCACCCTGCGCCTCTGTGTGGTTGTGGAGTCACGCGGCTGCCCTCCGTCCTTCTCTCACCAGCGTCGAAGTTTCCCATCTCCTCGATTGTGCGAGAAACACTTACACGCTCCTCCCCCGTGTGCCAATCTGAGCTATCGCGGCCTCTCCTGTCACTGGTTCGTTCTTTCACATTGATCTTTCTTTCTTGTTTTCATTCTTGGTTCATAATTTTGATTCAGGTTATTTTGATTCAGAATTTGTCTATATCTTCTATTAATTGGGGTTAAATGTTACTATTTAGAGTTAGAGATTTGAAGGTACTACTTTTTTTATTTATTGTGTGCTTTGTATTGAAATTGATAGTTAGAGTAAATAAATGAAAAAAGTTATTTGATTAATTCAGTTTCAATAATGTTTAATTCCATTTTTGACATAATATTATGGATGAAACTGTTTGAAATAAGGTTCCCAACCATCCTTTTCCTGGGACTCTGTTACACACTTACATTATCAATTGAGAGCCTTAAGGTTTAGCTCAGCTTAATTTCAGCCGAATCATGTGCACCGATTGTCTTCATACCCTGCTTTATTAGAGTTCTTCCATAAAGTTAGAAATGACTTAACTTCAGTACTAATAACTAGCTATATACTATATATCAGGATCAGAACTTCTAAGTTATTAACATTCTCATCAAGTCAAATTTTAATTCGAAACAGTAGTGAACTAGTTACTAACACTCTAAATTAGGCGAAATATAAAAAAAAGGATCATTATCGTTATTAGAGGAATGGTCAATTGGTCATGGATCGTGCTTCCCATTTTTGGAATTGGAATCATTAAAAAAGAGGGACTTAGGTGTGTGTATAAATCAGATAAAGAAATGCTAAGGTGTTCATGTTGATCTCCATTATACTCTTTGTATGCTAATAGCATCTATGTTCTGCTTCTGAGCTTGAAATTTTCAACTATTATATGATGACATTCTAGAGAGAGGGTTTTGTGCTCAATTATTGTATGAGAACCTTATCATGATATTTATGTTTTGATTAGACATCATTAAATCTGATGAAAGTTATTTGCTTAATTAATTTTATTGCTTATTCTATCTTCTTGTTAATTTATTATCAATTGATTGAATCTCTCAATGGATGAAAAACAAGAAGAAAAATAAATATTTAATAAAGGCAAATGAAAGATCCTAAATAACATCAAATATAATGTAAGAGAACATGTGCAGAAGAAACATACATAAATCCACATACTTGTCTTCATGTAGGAATCTCAGTGAATAGCTACAATTATATAAACATGAATAAGAATAGTGTTGTTATCATTTGATTATTGTTCTTACGAAACTTCTATCATGCTACAAAATATATTTAAAGCTGATCCTTGGACTAGTAGCTCGCTCTATATATACTCAATTTACTCAGTTTGTTATTAATAGAAAAAGACTTAACCTTGTTATCAAAAGGACAATTTAATTTCTTCTCCTTTAACCTGTTATTAGATACACTAAGTGCTTGTGCTGTCTTAATCTTGCATATGAAAAAATTTAAAAAGTAAAAAGGTTCTCTACAATTATATAAACAAATTTTGATACGTGTTTCATATTTTTGGAAGAGACCCAAAAGTAATTTCATTGGTTCTGTTAAAATATTAGGAGTTGCATCAATGGGATCGAAGGTACAGGGACAAATTTGGATGTGGGTTTATAACAAGTATGGGCAAGTGGTCCTTGCAAAAAATATTTGATGAAGTGAAGGTAAATATTTAGGTGTTTAATTCTGTGTATATTGTGTCTGACATATATAATACCGTTAAATAAAACATACCACAACTAGAAAATGGATTAATACAGACAGATTTACAGACGAATTTAGTCTTTATTACAGACGGATTTTTGGTTACCGACGAAATTACCGACGGATTTTGTCCCTCTGTAAAATCCCCGTCAGAAATTATTTGCCGACGGATTTTTTTTCCGTCGGAAAATTACAGACGGATTTTTACCAGTTACCGACGGATTTTCCCTCTGTAAATTTTCTATCCATTTCCCAAAGGCGACAAACTTTCCGACGGATTTTTCGTCTGTAATTACAGACAGATTTTCAGACGGATTTTCCGTCTGTAATTACAGACGAATTTTCCGACGGATTTTTCGTCTGTAATTTGAACCTTGGAAAATTATCTCACACTATGATTACAGACAGAAAATCCGTCTGTAAATCCGTCGGTAAAGTAAAATAGAAATTTTTTTAAAAATTTTTCCATTGCAAAATGAATACTTTAGGTTTATTTTTTAAATTTCCTCCATCAAACACACTGTAAATTGAAAAAAAAAAGAGGCCAAAAATCATATAGATAAACATAATATTCATTATATGATACCTATAAAATTGGATGTTATTTTTCAACATCATTGGCCGATATCTCACTATCTCAATAAAAAGATACCCAAAAAAATAAACCATTGACAGAACTATAACTATTTACATTACTCATTGACACTACTAGTTCCTTCATTTTCAACAATTTAAACAAACAAGATTTTATATTGATCCTATTCCTTTTAGATTGCATGATGGTGACTTGCTCAGAGCCATTGACAAATACACCTCCTGGATCTCCTTGTGGTTGTGTGGCCACTTCAAGTTAAACTCCACATCAGCATTGCAATATACAAGTTCTTCCCTTTAGTTTTCAAGCTAGCTGAGAAAATTACAGCCAGTCTTTTGTTGAGTCGCAACCAGGTTCGCATTGTTGGAGCTAATGCAGCAAATCATCAACTAGAGAAAATCCTGTTCTCTTAAATTTGGTGCCTCAAGGAGTTAAGTTTGATGATACAACAACATTCTTGATATACAAGAAATTCTGGCACAAGGAAATTCTCACTGATGCTTCCTTTTTTGGCACAAGAAATTCTGGCACAAAGAGTCAATATTATTAACGCAGAGAGAGTATTATTAACGCATCCGAATCTTAGTGATTAAATTAATGTGTTATGTACCTCCTCCAAAGGCTATATCAATTGATGGAATTCCTACATGCTGCACAAAAGGTTTATAATCTGATCCTCCACCACCTAATCTTCCAATCTTTCCATGTAAAGAAATAGTTCATGATTAGATTCAGGCCAAATCAAATGCAGAATTTTCACTACTCAGCAACAATTCAGCAAAGCTAGCAGTAGAAAATTTAATAATCACATATCTCTAATTTTAGAATTCAGATTCAGAATATAAAATTGCAAAATTAGAGTCTACAACAGCAAAAGCTTCAAAATTAGCAAGGAAACAAAAAGACAGCACGATTTAAGGCAATAAATAGCTCTTACCATTCAAAAGACAAGTTTTCTCCCCGGTATCTTTGTACTGACGGAGACATTGGTTTAGACGGAAAAGATAAGGCAATACAAGCACTAAAGGGATTGCAACAGAGTGACTGCCACACACAGAATCAGCTTCCAACCAAGCAATTGTGGCAACCTACAAGAGTTTTGGAAAATGGATCCCCTAATTAGAGAAGTCAATCAAGCATCTTGAGAGCCAAGAACAAAAGATACAAGTCTAGAAACTAAAAATTTTAACTGTTAATGAACAAGCTCTATGGAAAAGGAGAATGGTAAGAATGCTTAAATCTGTAGACAAATTACAAATATCAATATTATATAGAGTCCACAGTGCTGGTTTTTTTTCTCGAGAATGAGCAAAAGCTTTTATTTCATTAGACAGGAATAAACTAACTAATGCATGTGTTAAAACTCACCTGTATCATAAGCTCAACTAGTTCCTTCACGGATACTTCATTGTCTGGGTTTCCCACATTGAATATCTGTCCATTTGCTCTTTCAAGATTATCCTGTGACAAGTTGACATACACATTATCTGAAGCTCATGGAAACTCAAAAAGTTGGGTTAAGGAAGTCATGCAGTGATCCATTTCTATGAAACTCATAGACTAAGAGGTGCTGCCCATACTCTGAACAATAACCAATATAAATGGATGAATAGAAGAAAGAAAGAAAAAAAAATTATATAACAGATACAATGAAGAAGAAAATAAAAAATAGAGAGAAGAGAATACCAGTTTCAGAGGCTACGAGGAATAAGAGAATCAAGCATGGAAGTAAAAAGGAAGATTTTGCCATTCTGAAAGTAATTAGTTGTGGCTATGGTATGAGTTTGAGTGAAGTGAAGAAAGATGAATGAGGATTGGGTAGTGTAAAGTGGATGGGATGGTGTTACTATATATATATAGTTCAGCTACAATTCATATCCAGAAAATTTGGAGAGGTAAGCTGTCTTCTCATAACTTTCTGTCTTCACATAAATTTGGAGAGGTAAGCTGTCTTCACAGAACTACTAAATAATTAATAAAGGAGAGAACATTTAAGATAAATAAGGATACAGAGACATAAGGAAGAATTGAAGCATCACCTATTAATAAAGAAAGAAGAAAACTCAGTGCCTTAGCTTTAAATTTTCTACTTTTGTATATCTAATAACTAACTCGTAGATATGCCTTTTTGTCCCTCACTATGGATGCTCTTGTTAACAAAATTGAGCTAAAAGGCTTACACACAATGCATCAAGAATCAAAATCAAGTAGGAACATAAAGAGAACCACGTGAGGGACATTATAGGTTGTGCTTGTCTTTTAGGAGCCAAAAAGAAAATAATAATAATAATAATAATAATAAAAGTTTATTATATATAT
>NC_029794.2:6522022-6547052 GCF_000816755.2 Arachis ipaensis | reverse complement strand
TATATATATATATATGAGAGAAATTTATAACACCCTTTTCACCTAAGGCCTTTGTGAGTTCTCTGCAAAATAAATGAATATAGATAATAATTAAAAAAGAATAAAAGGATGCTGAAGATCAGAAGATAGAGATATGAATATACATACAGGAGTGTGGAGTCTCTAATGGATCCATTGAGATGAGCATGCAACTCCACCTTTGGCATTGACACCCACCACTCCATGTTCTTGTTTGTTAATTAGTGAATCTCACGGCAAGAATAAGAATGGAGAGAATAATAAGTGAAAGTGTAGAAACAGATGGAGTAATATGTATATTGAAACAGGGGGCTAATACTATATATATATATATATAGAAAAGCATCAGTACTTTAGAACAAAGATTGACAACTATTGTACCTCTATTGGAATTGTAAACACACATGTTGATTTAGATAAATCAAATTCTTTTCGAAGAATTTCTCTGTACAAAGAAGCCAATTCTTGAAGCTACATTCTTTAGCCTGCATGAATAAGCAAATAATATTTTGAAGTTTTGGCTAAAAATTAATGAATGCTAAAAATGAGATAAGTTTTGGCTAATTTTTAATATAAAGAAAATCAAAACAAACCGGATATTCCAACTGCTTAAGGAGCACTGTAGCTTCAGCTCTCTTTTGTATTGATTCAGAATTTGAAAATAGCTTCCTCTGGTTAGAGGGGGAAAAAGTCAAATTGTAGCATCAGTTATCCTTTCCAGTAAAACAGTAGAGATTTTAAGTTAACTATAATCTATATACTTTTAAGTCTTAGCCATGTTTGGAAGGATAGCTAATGTCAGCTAATCCTATTGAATATTATTGGTCAGTAAAATAGTAGTTGGTCACTAAATAAGACAGCATATAGCAATTCAACAAGGGCATTATATATGCCAATGTATAAGCTAATAAGGGAGGCAGAGAAACACAAATTAACACTTAAATAAAGCAAATTATAGAGGTATAGAAGATCAAACTAAGTCACAAGAGTAACAAAATAGATAAATGCATCTAAGATGGACCCAGGCTTGTTTTGCTTGATTGGCCCAAGTCCAAAGGCTTGGCAAAGGTGAAGGAACAAAACCTGCAAGTTTTTTACTATTGTAGCCATTGCTTCCTCAGAGACTAGCTTGCAATCCTGGAAAGATGAATCTCCATATGCCTAAGACAGAGAAGAACAAACTAAGATATTTCATCTATGACTTTGATTTATATGTTTGCGAAAGTAATCAAGGAATGGAATTACAAGCTATATCATCCAAACTAACCATTAAAATTGGCATTGCTCCAGTGTAAAACCTAACTGCATCTGCATAAGCTTTCGATTTGATGCACTTGTTAAGTCTATCAGGTAGATCATATATGAACTATTCTTCAACAAGGATGAAAAATATGTGAGCCATATTTCTAGAACATATAATTATATGCAATATTAGAAGTACAAAAAGTTGTATCACCAAGCTAAAATACATGGAAACATAAGTATTGTAGTGAAGAACAATGTGAAACCAGAAAAAGACACATGTAATAGCTCTAATACCTGAACTTTATGGAGAAGATTGCAAGTAGGATGCAGCTTCTCTATGTGCTCCCTTTTGTCAAAAAGAGAAGTGTTAACGCTGTCACTCCTTGACTGCACAGACATTATCTGCAACAACCAGGGAAAACACACATTCCTATCAAACTCAATTCGAATCGGATTGAGTAAACTATAGCTACAACTACCTTCTCAAGATGCTACTCCATGTTTGTCTCCATCCCGGAAATGTTACTTTTCATCCTGCGTGACGAGAAATGTCATCAACTCCTACCTAAAAAGCCACACATATGTTTTCAGTTTTCACACTAAAACTAAGTACCTCTTTATAGTATCAGTAGCATTGATGAACTTGTTATAGTTCTCGTAAACCAGCATTTGCAAGTCAGTGTCAAGATTCTTAATTTCAGCAGCCAGCTTGACGTGGCACTGAAGCAGCCCTTCCAAATTGGACTTGTGAACCTTCACGAAATTCCCCAATTTAACGATTCCAAATCAGAACCGAACAAACAAACAGAAAACAATCACAACGAAATGCGAAGAGACTTGGAGGGAGGTTACCATGAGGTTCATGTAGTGATCGGGATCGAAGGAGTTGGAGTTGATATCGTCGGGTGAGGCGTGCTTGGCGGAGTCGGTGCCGGTGGACATGGCAGACTCTGGAGAGTAGAAACTCTGAAAGTTAAAAACTATAGAAAGCAATGGGCTACCATGAATTTTAGGTCAAAAAAGCTTCGATTGCAGAAAATAATTCATCAAAATCAGAGTAAATCCGTAGATTCAAACTAAGCACAAAAGCAGAGTATGATAAACCTAAAACTAGCACAGAAAAATTGAGCCCTAAGATTTATCACGAAGAACAGAATCACAAAATCAGCATATATATACCTGAAATTTGAGATGGTTACAAGAAGAACTGAGAGAGCGAGTTGAGATTAGATAGAAGAGGCGCCAGAGGGAGCAGATGCAATGAAAGCGGAGGCAGAGAGCGCTCTACGACCATGGGAGTAGATGCGACGACAGCGGCGGCGGCGGGATCTCGTGCGACACAAGGAATGATAGAGAGAGACTGTGCGACGCAACGGCTCGGCAGCGGCAGCGGCAGCGGCGGAAGAAGCAGAAGTAGCAGCCACAAAGAGAAGAACTAGCTCGTGTTATGGAGAGAAGAAGAACTGAAGAAGCTCGTGTTTCATTTGGAAGAAGCTCCTCTTTCATTTAGGTTTAATTCAATATTTCTGACGGAAAATTTTAAATTACAGACGGATTTTCTGTCTGTAATAATTTAATAAAATGCAGCGTTTTGTCTATTTAATTACAGACAGATTTTTCGTCTGTAACAATTTTTCACAAAAAAAAATTAATTTTAACGACAGAATTATCGACGAATTCTTTTTTCCGTCTGTAATTTATGCTAATTCATTTTTTTTATTTTCCGACAAAAATTCCTCTGAAATTCCGTCTGTATTTCTGTGGGATAAAATCCGTCGAAAATATCTATCTGTAATAACTAGTTTTCTAGTAGTGATATATCAGTCCGCATCTTCTCTATTGCCAAATAGACCATCTACTGGTCCACCTAATATGCAGCCAATGCCATTGTTTGAGTTTGATTTCTAGCTTTATATATGTTAAAGTTTCAGCTTGTTAAAGATGCCTCCGATTTTGGTTTTAGCTTCAGGTGTACTGAATGTAATAGAGATTTATATTATTACAACTTATGTGAGAAACTTTTTATGGCATTAAGTTGTAGTTATGAAGTCATGTTTTTCTTTGTTTTTTATTTTATTTTTATTCACTCTATTTGTTGGGATTCATGAGTATCTGGGTCTATCAATTTAGTTTTATAAAAGTTCAAAGCTTGTGAAGTGGGCAGAAAGCTACTGGCATTGGGGTAGGGGTGGATTACGTAGCAATCTCTCATCTATAAAATTTAGTTTTTGATATTTGATGGCATTTGTGGTTATTTTCTTGTTTGGTTTAGTTTACTGCCAAAGGAAAATTTTGGCTTCTCAAGGTAGCTTTAGTAGAAGCAATTCATCGATGCACCACCCATCGCAGGTTCATGTCTGCCCTTGGAGCACTGCAGATTCAGACTCCTCACTTCTGTTCCAACTTCTACTCATTGTTAGTGCCTTCTTCCTTCTGCTCTGCTCATTACTTCTGGTGTTTTCTTTTTTGTTTGATTTGTTCTGAACTTTCTTTCTATACACTTTGAAAATGATTTTGCTCGTTTTTTGTGCCCAGTAATCTTTACTATGTAGCTCCCCTTTCAAGAGACGTTGTTCAAATTGAGTGTAGTGAAAGATGCAATTGAATGCAGTATAGGAATTTTACTATTTTTAATTATATGGGTTTTTTTAAGTTGTAAACTTTGTTCATGGATTTTAATGTTGCACAGCTTGTTGCTATTGATGCCACTACAAGTGCATTTTATGGATTCAACAATGGTATGCTTTTTTGCCCATCTTTTGGGAATTGATTTTTCTTATTACATCTATATTGTGCATATATGTCTATCTCACTAGACATGTTAGCTTTTTTTTTTAACGTAAAAACCATAAAAGAGTAATTGCATATATGAGATTGGCTGTGATGGAATAACATGCATGTATGTGTAGTGCTTAGTCTTTGTAGGATGAAAATATTATGGAGGCAGAGGGCCCTTGATTTGAGATATTTTTTAATATGTTTTAAAGTCAATTTAGCTCATATCCTAACATTTATTGAATTAGTTAACTAGTATGATTATTTAGCATTTTTGTGTGCATAGAATTATTGTGTTGGAAGGACATGAAAATATCAAGAGTCTCATTTTTTCCTTGATTTTATTCTCTAGTTAGTTTCATGGATAATTTTTCCATTATTAAAAGGTAAGGACAAATGTAAAACTGTGGTTTTAAGCATTAAGGCACAACATTATTCTTGATAGTGACATTTATATATTGTGCTATATTCTTGTCTAAGCTCTATAGCTTGATCACTTAAGGCATGGATTATTCAATGGCATTTGAAATCCTGCTCGTCTTTTATATTTGGTATTTGAGTAGGTGTTCATCACCATTCCATTATCAATTATTGATATATGTTGTATCTTTAAGCCTGATGTGCTTGATTAATTTAGTTGCTCACTTTTTTTCTTCCCGAAAAAAAGTTTTCTCACATCAAAGTATGCATTTAGGTTATGAAAGAGCTTATAAGAACCAACAAGAAAAACTCTTGGGTAGAATTAGTTCACTAGAATAATGGAAATTGTGGTAACCATTGTAAGAAGGGATAATTATATCTATATGTTCTTTAACTTCTTAAGGAAAAGAATTTCATACTTCAAATTGGATGTTGTTGGAAAGATGCCTTTGTATGTAATGTAATAAAATTTGTTTGTTTGTCCAATGAAGAAGCATTTTATAAGAAATTAAATGACTCCACACACTGATTAAGTTTATTTTTGATTGATGATGTATTCTAAATGTTGTCTATCTGGATGACCCCTTGGAATTTTTGTTAATGTTTATGGCTTCCATTTGAGTATTTGTTGGCATATCATATCTATTTTTCTCAACCCTCTATTTTATTTCCTTAATGCGTGACATACTATTTTCTCAATTGTTCTTAAGAGTTCCTCCAGCTATGGCTTTGTCCTTTGGAAATGATGTTCAAAATGGTAGAAATCTAAGTCTCACAAGTGCAATGCAGTTAATCGAACGTGTTCCTGCTGCCTTGCTCTATTGGCCACTAATTCATTTGGCTGGGGCAGCTACTGATGACATTGCATTGGGTGTTGTTGTTGGAAGTAAAGGAAGAGGAAACCTGCCTCGTGCAGTATTTGATATTCGGGCCACACTTCTACTACTACTTATTGGTAAATAATTTGTGTTGAAATCTGTAGTGAAATGGTTGCAAGTTGCTTTTGTTTTTATTCTTATGTTGATTTAAAAGAATGTTTTTGCTCAACCGATATTTGATAAAATGCTTCATTGTTGTTACATTTCATAATTTTTGTGTGCCTGAGTTTACTTCCTTTCATTTTTCTACTTACAGTCTTAAGATTGAAATGCTTATAATCTATTAGGTTCAAAGCAGCAACAGAGAAGAAAAAGAGGCAGGCGATGGAGAGTGCTTTGAGATATCTATTTCAATGGCAGGTGAGGAGCTGCCACCAGATATCATTGCAGGGATGAATTCGGTGGAAGGGTAGAGTGAAAAATTAGAATTTTAGGATTGGACTTATTTTGGTTTGAAGTAAACATTTTTTTGAATTTCACTATGCAATTCTTAGCAAGAGATTTACTATGTTGATATTTTTATAAATATATTATTTTATTTTCTAGTAAATTTTATTGTTTTTGCCACAAGCTTAGATTCAATGGCTTTAAAATATTAAGATTTATAGTATTAAAAAATCCAAAAAGGGCAAAAAAAATATATCTTTAAAATTAAACAAAAAAAATTAGTGTTTTTTAAAATGAAAATCCATTTTTTTAAAATTTGATTTGGAATTAGCGGCGGTTTTATAACCGCCACAAAAAGCCATAAATAAAAAAACCGTAGCAACATTGCAGCGGTTCGTAACCGCCGGTAAAAAATATACTAAATCCTAATATTTGTATATTGCGGCGTTTTAAACCGCCACTAGATTAGTTAGCGCAAAATACTGATTCAGCGACGGTTATACCAGCGGTTGCTGAAAATTGCCGCAAAATCATTTTCCCGCACCAATAACCAGGGCAGTCCACTAAACCGCCAAAATTTGATTTTACGGCGGTTTAAAACCGACGCTAATAGGAAAAATAACCGCTGCAAAGCAGCGTCTCTGTTGTAGTGATTTACGTAATGTAAAATTAATACATAACACAAATTACTATATATCCTAAACAATATAAAATTTGTATTCTCTTATTATAATTAATAACTAATTAATATACTTAATCTACTATTTCTTCTTGTTCCTGCATCATTATTTGATTAAGGAATTTACAAGCTTTTTTTAATTTGATCCCAAGTTATTATGAAAGATCTGATTCAAGAATCATCAATATAATCATTATACTGCTCTAATTGATAATTAATAATTTATAATTCTTTCTTGATCATCTAGTAATTAAATCAATACATACATGTATTGAAGTACATCAAAAGGCAACTATATGATATATCACTACTAGAATTTAGACATTTACTAACACTTTTTATATAACAATTTTTAAAATGTTAGCTATACTAATAAAATTATACTTTTAGTAACATTTGTAAAATAAATATTAGAAAATATCATTTTTATTTTTACAAAAAAGTAAAAATAAGATACAAACGTTACCAAATTTCATTTCCCTTAATTTCATAAATCCTACAATCTCGAAGCTGGGTTCTCTTCATTTTCCCCCAATTTCACGCGTCTGAATGTCGTTCTCACTCCCACTCTCGAAGCTGTGAAACCACCTCTCGCTCCTCCTCTTCGATCTCTCGCTCTGCCTCTTCGACCTTTCGTTTCGCCTCTTCGATCTCACAGTTCGCGAATCGAAACCACAATCCGGTGTTCTCACTCTCACTCCAGCTCGCGTTGTCTCGCCTCAAGTTCATCTTCTCGCGCCGTCATCTTCTCGCCTGGATCGCCGTCTTCTCGCCGGTTTCATCGTCTGCTCGTCCCACGGCCTGGTAAGTTTCAGTTCTCTTGTTTAGTTAGTTACTTACTTCTTCAATCCTCTTTAATCTTTACGTAATAATTAATTTGACGTTTAATTATTAGTTGATTTAAGTTTTTAATTGGTGATTTAGTAGTTAGGTTTTGAATTTAGGTTTTCATTTACCGATCTTGAAATATGTTTATTTGCTTATTAAGTTGTTAAAAACCATACATTATAAGGTTTTCATATCCTCTGTTTTCTAGTTGCTTTTTCTTACTAAGCTTGGATTCTAATTTCTAATTTCTGTTTTGTTTGATATTGCCAATTGGAAAAACTCATATATTGATTCTAGAGGAAATTGTTGTATAGAGTAGTAATTAATTTGATATAAAATAAGAAGATTTTAAAGAAAATAGTCTAATAAGGACATTTACCAATTGGAAAAACAGTGATAAGGTATGGTCTCTCACTCTTTCGCTAATTTATTTTCTATTTTTCCCCTTGAAAAATAGCAAATTAGGTATTTTCTTTACTGGAATGTGGAAGAAAGAAAATATATCTTTTTGTTGTTATGTTTTTCCATTCTAACAAATGTCCTTCTGTTCTTGTTTGAGATAAATTAATTATTCTTGTTAAAAGCTGCTTCTGTTATTATTCAAATCCTTCTGAATTTATTGTTTGTATTTACACAATTTTTTTGATGTGCTTCCGCGATGAGTTCTATTTTTTTTTATTTTAGTAGACTCTAGTTATGTTTTCTCCTCTTTTACCTCTTTAGTTTTGTTTGAATATTTTGACGAATAGAACTAAAATCTGTGTAATCTCAAATCCTCAATTTGATTGCTCCTGGCATAGAAGGACTCGTATATAGTTCTTTAAAACTGGACAATTTAATATCACTCTTAATCGGGTTTGCCTCTTTGTTAACTTTTTTTCCTACCAATTTTCCATTTTTGTTTTTGTTGACCCAATTTCGCAAAGCATCTGATCATGTGGTTTTCTTACCTAACCTAGTTAAAGGTTTACTTCTCATTATGTATTTGATGTTTCAATTATTTTGTTTATACTTTCTTATTTTATTCAGCTTATAGTCTCATTTTTAGATTGGCTAATATACTCTTAACATATGATAGAGCACTAAGTTTTCATCTCTGTTGTCCTATGCAATGCTTGCACCATAAATTTTGTTAGCTTTTTTTTAATTTATCTATGGTGGCAGTTTCAGGATTCAACATTTTGATGTGCTGGTAAAATACTTGCAAGAATGATTAACTTTCTAGTTCACTACTATTGTGATATGATTTTTTGCACCGGATGAATTTTTAATTTTTTATAGAACAATAAAGTTGTTAATTGGATATATTTGGGATTGATGGTGGTGATTATGCAAAAAAATCATAACAAGTAAAGGCCTCGTCAAATGTAGTTGGCTTTATTTAGTGTGATAGGGCTCAGGTGTTGTTATTGCTGTACTAGTTGTTTATGTCCCCTGCTTTGAGCTAATATTCTTGACTTGTTTAACTCTAGGTCTGTAGCTGAAATTTTCAAAAGTCGAATTGCCCCAATTTTGGAAGACCCTACTGAAGATCTTAGCTTGAATAAGATCTTGGAAGGGAAAACTAGAAGGATCTCAACTTGCATGTTCTATAGCATATTGGTGAGTTGTTAGAAATATTTTCAAGTGGATTTTCTTTCACTTAATAGTATATATGACACACCTGCATAATGGCATTGTAGAAAGGAAGCAGCATTGCGCCAAAGAGAGGTAATATGGGATTAACTTGAAGTGTAGATGCGTGTATCATAAAAGAAGTATGTATACATCACAGTGAATGGAGCTATTGTTCACCAAATAATAGCATGTACCATCTCTTTTTGGATACAGGCTGCACTTAAAAATGCCAAAAAGGATGGAATTGGTAAGGAAATCACATCTCTGCAGGCTGTAGTTGAGGTGAATATATTTTCTCCTCCCCCCTTCATTATTGCCAGAATAAATAATTTTTCTAAGAATGATTCCTCTCTTGTTATATGTTGAAATGATTTCTTCTCCAACAGAACGCAAAAGTTGAAGTGGCAGCTGCTGCGAGCCAGCTAAATGGAGCTGAATCTGAAGTGAAAGCTCTTCGGTCATTACTGCTAAATTTTATCTTGTGTAACATTTGCTATGGATTATAGGCATCTGTGCAGATGTTGCAGTTTCAAAGTATGAACTTTGGTCATTATTAGCCCCTCTTCCTTTTGAGGTTGTCCTTTCTGCAGGACAAAAAGCTAAGGAGGAATAATGGAAAAAAGGCATGAAATAAAGACTTCTTATTCTTCATTTCATACTAATTTGACAGTGTTATAGGACAAATCTGTGCTCATGTTATTTTTTCTTTAGTGATAATTTTTACTGTTCTGTTTTATTATGAACCCTTGGTTTTTCTAGATATAATTATAATCAGTTTTAAGCAGGTGATGAAGCCCCAGACAAGAAAAGCAAATTTGTTCCAGACTTGAATGATCTTACTGGAGAAGGAAATATCAAGAATATGCTTTCAGTTGAAATGGGACTGAAGGAGTTGGCATCTTTAAAGGTTTCTTTGAATGCATTGGTTTTCTTGTTTTCCTAACATTCCTCTATTGCGTATTTTCATAATTAAACCATTTAAAATTTTCATGTTTTTGTTTAGAAGGCATTGTAGTCGCTGCTTTGAATTCCCAATCAATGGTTGTCATGCATAACCTGTCAAATCATTTTTACTTTCTCATTTTGGTTGCTTATTCCCTAGAGTAGAACATTAGAAATCATCTTCAGCTAGTGGAAAATAGTTTAATTTTTGCTGCATAGTACATTAGTAATTTTCAAGTGGTAGGTAAGCTCATCCTTATTCCCTTTGTCTCGAGTTTGAGCCCTTGGATGTTTATAGAACTGTATTGAGAGAAGCAGTTATAGTTCCTCCAGTTGGGTTAGTATACCAGTGGCAAAGACTCATGGTTTTCATTCTTACTTTAATTGTGCTTGTTAATGGAGTGTAAATAGAGAATATAAAAGAGGTTATAATTTCAATTCAAGATTTTTGTTTTTGGGGTAGAATCAAGTTATCTTTTGCTATTAATATTGTCAAAACAAATTTTTATTGATATGCATAAAGATTGAAAGAATAGATGTTGTTGAATGGATGGAGTATTTGAGTATGGTTCTATGTATATGGAAGGAATGCACAAAATTTTGTATGTTATATGTCAAAAGTTTCCCCCTTATTACCGAACATGTGTTTGACAAGTGGAGCGTATGTATAAGTGACCCCATGTTGTTTTTGGCTTAATATGTTCAATTGCATAAGAAGGCAGTGATGGGGTTTTTGCAGGTTTCTGGAGCTCTCTGTGTGCTGCCGGAAGCTGGGGAGATTGAGCCAATTACTCATGTTTTATGTACTGTGTATCATTTTTTTTATATGAAATATTCATAGAATTTAAGTGCTATAAATATTTTTTTCTCATCTTATTTGCATCACGAAAAAAACTTGTATAATGATTATTGATTAATGAAAGAGGTTATAAGAATTTCATTGTGTGAATTTGTGAATTTAATGAAATATTTCATGTTGTAGTAATTAATTTTAGTATATTTATATTGTGTATAATATAAATAAAAAATAGTATAATATAACTAAAAAAATGTTACTAAAGATCTTTTGTAATATTTTTTAAGTGTTACAAAAAATATCTATGGTAACATTTTTTTAAGTGTTATAAAAAATATCTATGGTAACATTTTTCTAAGTGTTACATAAAATATCTATTGTAACATTTTTTAAGTGATACAAAAAATATCTATGATAAGATTTTTCTAAGTGTTACAAAATATATCTATTGTAACATTTTTTTAAGTGTTACCAAGAAAGGTCTATTGTAACATTTCTCATAATATTACTATAAAAAATCTATTGTAACATTTTTATTAAATGTTGTTAAATCTTTAAAAAAATGTTAATAAAATTCTTTAGTAACATAGGGTATATTTAACATTTGTTAAAATGTTACTAATATACATAAGTAACATTTTAATATAACTTGGTAATATTTTTTAAATGTTAGTAAAAGTCAAGTATGTAGTAGTGTATATACATAGATTATACATATATAGCCATTATTCATTACAATATTATTATAGACTAATATTTGGCAAGCATTGGCAGAGAATAACAAAATGAGAATTAGGAAAATGGTACTAATAATAAGTTTTGCAAGCATATTATTGCCATTGTGCATAGTAGCTATGGTAGCTAATGAGGCAGAGCCTCCAGAATCAGGGAACCTGCTCCAAATCTCGTTCTCCTTCGTACTCTCGCTCTCAATCTTACCCCAAATCACATTCTCCTTCACACTCTTGCTCTCAATCTCACTGGCGCTCTCGATCGTTCTCCTTTTCTGCTTCGCACTTTCGCTCTCAATCTCACTGACGCTCTCAATCGTGCTCCTCCGCTCCTTGAATCTCTCTCTCGTTTAAACAAATTCTAGGGTTGGGTTTGTTATTCTCTGTTTTGAGGTGAGTCTAATGGAGGAGGAGAAGAACCTCCTTTCGTGTTCTTTCTTCTCTAATTTTCACTGCTTCATTATTATTCTTTGCAATCTTCTTAAGCATTTTTGTATATATTTGTTAAGATTTTTTGGCCATGAATTGATTGAATTCCTAATGTTAAGATCTACTTAATTCAATCCCGAGAATCCCGAAGAGGACACTGGTGATTTCAGATTGTATCTCCAACTGCTAAGGCGCTCCTTTTTCTTTCCTGGCTTCATTTCTGAAATTCATTTAGTTATCCTAGCAATATTTTACACTAGAAAGCAAAGTGTTAGTAGTTAGTAACTAGAACGAGAGAAGCAAGACTTGGATATAATGTGATATGTTACGACTATTGTGATATGATATTGTTATGCCTGTTCTGTTTATGTTTCTGTTTGTGTTTGTAAACTTAACTAGTTAACTAACCAGTTTTAAGTTTTTGCTATGGAGACAGTAATAACATGAATAATGTTCAGCTAAATGATTATGTTCTTGGCCTGATTGTGTTTAAATCAGACCTCCATGACCCTTCTTCATATCTTGCTTCATGGAAAGATGATTCAAGTGCTTGTTCATGGAACAGGGTTCAATGTAATTGATGCGTGAGCATATTTCCTATTTTTTCCTAGTGAATTTGCATTCAATTTATCGAGTTTAATCAAGAATTAATTATCTTTTAGCTACAATAGATGCTACTTTGAATCATTTGTAATTCTATTTATTTTAGGTAGCATTTGGCTGGATTTGATGGAGTTTTCGCAGAAAAAGAGAAGAAGGCGAATGATGCTATCAACGCTGACCTCTCTGTACTCAAACCTGAATAACTTGAGCTACATAGGTCCAATGGACGTGATTCTAGTGGTGTTGGAAAGCTAACTTTCAGAAATTTCCAACGATATATAATAGTCTATACTTCTTTTCCACCAGTTCTGCCAAGGCTGCGCCTAACTTGAGAAATCTCAAGTTAGGCGCAAGACATTAACAACAACATACAACAATTGCCTTGACTCCTTAAGTAAGGCGCAATAAATCTTCAAGTAACGCACACCATGTGAGTTCAACACGCCCTTCCTCCCTGCATCCCTCAAGTAAGGCGCAGCTATTCCCCAAGTTAGGCGTGGATCCTAGTGAAGCCAAGTGGTCCCCATGCTTACAAGCCTCGCACGGATTGTTGATTGATTCTTTATTAAACTTTAATTCAATTTAAAAATAGGAAAATATATTATTTAGTTTTAGGAAATATAATTTACATTAATTAGGATTAGATATAAAAGGGAAAAAGAATCAGCCCTTCGGGCTCTTCTCTTCTCTTCTACCGGATTCGACAATTTATAGTTTATCTGAATCCTAGTTTTTCTCCCTGAACCATGAGCAACTAAACCTCCATTGTTAAGGTTAGGAGCTCTGTCTATTGTATGGATTGATACTATTATTTTTCTATTTTAATTCATGTACTGATTTATTATTCAAGAATTGTTTTCATTCTTTATTTTATAAATCTGGGTGGAACAAAAGTATGACCTTGATTCTAATAGAGTTCTTATATAACTTGGAAAACCTCTTTACTTGAACAACAGCTTGAAAATATAGTCTCTTACATCTCTAATTATCTAGACTTAACGGGATACGTGATATATAATCCTCTTATATTTGGGTAATTAGGATTTTTGTGGCATATAAACTATAATTGAACTTCACCCTCTAATTGGAATTAAGTGACCAAGGAATTGGCGGTTGATGAATTTTAGAGGAGACTAAAAAGGTCTAAGGAATTAGGGTTTAGTCAGATATAGTTTGCCATGAATTAAATCTTGCATAATTAAAATAGTTAGTAAGAAAAGTCAATCCAGAAAATAGATAACTCTGAAGCCTTAACTGTTTCTCTATATATTATTCACTATTTGTTTACTGCTAGCTTTTCTGATTCTCTGATTTACTGTTTAATGCAATTGAGACCCAAACAATACTTTCTGTTTGTCTGACTAAGCCAATCACTCAACCATTGTTGCTTGATCCATAAATACTCGTGGGATCGACCCTCATTCACCTGAGGTACTACTTGGTACGACCCGGTGCACTTGCCGGTTAGTTTGCGGTTATAAATTTTGCACCAGCAATCCAGCAACAGGAAGATTCACTGAGATCAATCTTGCTGGGTTGGGATTATCTGGAAGAATTGGAAAAGGCCTTGAGAAGTTGCAGCATCTAATGGTATTGTCTCTTTCTCATAACAATTTCAATGGTAGCATTACTCCTTCATTTACACTTTCCAGCACCATTCAGAATCTTAATCTAAGTCACAATGGCTTCTCTGGTCAAATACCAACTTTGTTTCTCAACATGAGTTCAATTAGGTCTCTTGATCTTTCTCACAACTCATTCTCAGGACATATCCCTCAAAGTTTCTTTGACAGTTACAATTTCTTTCACTACTTTTCTTTGTCCAACAACATGTTTGAAGGACAAAATCCAAGTAGAATCTCTAGATGTTCTTCATTGAATAGCATTGATCTTTCGAATAACCGTTTCGCCGGTTATATTGATTTTGCTGTTGTTTGGTCATTGAGTAAGCTTAGGCAATTGGATTTTTCCAGCAATGCCTTATCAGTTTCGAATTGAAGATTAATGACCCAATGTTTTTGAGATTCTTTTCATGAGTTTCCTTTTTATCTAATTTTTTCTGCTCAAGCATGCAGGACAAAAATAAAGGCCAAAAGTTTAAAATAAAGTAAGTTTGAACTACTAATTCACAAGCTCATATATTGCTCTTTTTACGCTCGTACCTTAGATTAGATTATATATTTATTTCTTGGATCCCGCTAGGGAGACAATGGACTATTTGTACAATGTGCACAATGGGCTATTGAGTTACAAAATGAACATCCCTCATACTATCTAGAATAACCATCCGAGTACTAGAGATAATAAACATCTTTCCAAAAGTTTAAACTGATTTTTGGGTTCACTAAGGGTCGAACTCTTGACCTTTCAGATCTAGAGCTCTAATACCATGTCATGATACCACTCATCCCAAAAGCTTCAGCTGATGGAAAAAGGTAATACTAATAGTTATATCTCTAATACTCCCTAAACCTCCATTGTACACATTGTATAAATATTCCATTGGCTCCTCATACTTTCCCTTATTTCTTTTGTAGCAAGGATGAAGAAGACGAGACCATTGTAAATGTGAAGTGCCACTATGCTCAAGCAGAAATTGATAATTGCATTTTTAGTCTTGGTGATTGTGCAATTACAAAAGTAAGTGCATAGAGTTTGAAGACATACAATCTTTATCCTATTAAAATTTGTTGTGACTTTTAATTGAACTGTGTAACATCCTTTTTTTTTAATTGGCATATTTGCATCCTTTTTAAGCTTAACGGTGTTTGTTGCGCTTCTGTGTCCTGTTCTTGTTTCCCTCCATTGCTGATTTGCTTTTGAGGTGCTATAAATGGAAATTCCATAACGGAAGCTCAACAAATTGTAGGAAAATCTACATAGATTATAAGGAAAATCCTAATAAAAACCTGTTACTCATCAACACAAGAAGTAACCGTCTTCCTCTTGTCAGTTTTCTCTCTATCTTTCAAATATTCATTTCAATTTCTATGCTTTGTTCCACTAGAAATAAGTTTATTTCACGGCACAGTCACAATCTGATGAGCTTTATAGTTTGCCCTTTTTCTTTCTTACTCATGCTAAAAAGATGTATCTTTTATTTTTATTTTTATTTTGAAGAGATAGAAGGGTCTCTTGTTGGATTTTCGCTCTCAAGTTTTGTATACAACTTATCTATTTGTAGACATGAGTTTTAGACTTGAGTTCTGTTGGGTTTGAATCTTTCTTGTGTTTTAGATTGTAATAAGTGTAAGTACTGGCATAGAAGTTACATTTTCAGTATACAACTCATGCTAAATGAATGAAGTTCTTGTTTGAAATAATAAAATTAAATTTGGATTCTAAATCTCATGTCATGCCATTTCAAGGTTCATTTACTGCTCTTCTGCTGGTGTCTATCTCAAATCTGATCTATTACCTCATGTCGAGGTCAGTTTACACTTTACAAATATTCTATATTAGTGCAGGATCCAAAAAATGGTCACACCTGAAGGATGTTAATTGAATACTAATACTTGTTAAGAAAAAATGATAGGTTGATGGAGTGGATCCAAAGAGCAGGCATAAGGAAAAGCTTGAGACAGAGAGCTTGCTGTATTCAAGAGGTGTTAACTGGACTTCATTAAGGCTCTCATTTCCAAGGTAGCATCCTCATCCTCCATATTTACTATTAGTATTTAGTACTACTACACTGCCCTGTATTTGATTTGCAACTTACAACTACATTTCGACTCCATTCTAGTGCTAAGTGCTAACTTACTTTAATTACAGTAATTAATTAATAATTAATTGTTAGTACTCCTTATATAATTGAGCTGCTCCATTTTCATTGCATATTATATACTATTGTTTGTGGTAATCAAAATTGCTTGTCATTTTATGGTTTGTATTTGGTTCTTCTTGTCTTGTGCACCCCGTTGGGCATGTGGGGGAACTCTGCAACTGCTCATTCATTCAATCTAGCTGCACAATATAGGATAAAGTTCTACTCATCACGTGCACGACAACACTTTAACTGCAGCTGTGATTTTCTATAAGATTCCAGAAGACGTTAAAGAAATTTTTTTAACGGGTGCTACTTCCAAGCTCGGCAGAGCTATTGCGCTTTATCTCTGCCGAAAGAAAGTTAAAGTTCTGGTAATAAGCTTTTCTATTTATTCTCAATCTGTTACTGCCTCACATCTTACAATTTTCATTATTAGTGTTTTAAATATAGGCAAATTAAATTTCTAATATCAATATGTCATTAATTAGTTGTACCTCTTAGTAATCAAAATATGATAATTAAATAAAATGAAGTTATTAACATACATTTGCAAGAATTTGAGTATATATGTTTAGACCAACGCTGATTGATTTTCATAATTTAGCACAATATAGGATATGCTAAGTTATATATTTTATATTTATTTTGTTAGTAAGTATATTTTATTAAAAAACATTCATAATATAGAAAAATAAATATATCTATCTTATAGAAAATAAATAGTATTTAAGTGTTATATACAAAAAATAAATATTTATGAAATGTGTTGAAATAAGGAGGAACTGAAACTGAAAGCTTTTATTGACTATAAAGGATAAAAGCCTCTAGCTATATCCTCTTACATTTTTTGCTCTTTATTCTTTCTTGATCTTGCCCCTTTTTTATTCTATCTTAATTTGTTTTTGAAATGGTTGAGACTAGTTGACAGTAAACAGTTATATTTTACAAATCTTTTGGTGATTTACTCTTTTAAAGATTAATAATGAACTTTCTAACTACATTAATACACAAGAATAGGACCACGAATACTACTAATTATAACCCAACATGATATATATTATATACCTAATATTTTTTATTTAATTCACTATTAATTTTTAATCTTTTATACTAAAATATTGACTCAGTAGTATTTTCTAAAATTTATATCAATAAGCTATATGTTCCTTTTTTTAATTGGTGTCTCAATAAGTTACATTCTATTTACAGAGGTAGAGATTTTTTTGTCTGATTTAGCACATTTAAACCTTTTTCATCCAAAAATTATTTGCAGCCATTCATATTTATATACTTAAAAATTAATCCTGTGATTCTGGTTTATATACTCAAGCCAATTGCTAAATATAAAGGTTTCTTATGCTTATTACACTTATTACACTTGTATAGAGGAGAGGGAAGCTCATTTGAAAGCTCGGTAAGTGATCCACAACTTTAGAATGTTATGGACTTTTCCATTATAATGTATTTTTATAATTGTCAATTCACTATTAGTTTGTCTTATGTTACCTTTCTTGTAGTTTTCTATCTCCTTCTTTACTGTCATTGATCAAAGAAATAAACATAGGAGTTTATTTGCTAGTATATATAATATTTGAAAGCTAGACATGTATGACTGTTTTGAGTGATAAGAAAGGTTCTGTGTCTATTTCTTGCATCATTCTCTACTTGAGTATATACATAAGCTGCTAGTTATTCTAATCTCCGGTCTTCACTGAAGTTGAAATTGCTACAATGAGTTACTGGTGAAATTCAGTGTTCAATCTCCACTTGAATACTTGATCCTTTCAATTCTATAGAGAATTCTTACATGACTTAATAAAAAAATTTAGCATGCTGTACCTGTTGTTTTCCCTGTATTTGCCATTGATTACAATTTTCTGATAGCTTTGGCGAAGGATTAGTTGAGAAATCTAGAAATAGAAGATTTCAAGTACTTTTACTATTTTCAATGCATTTTTTTTCTTATGGTTCCTTAATCAGTGCCATTAAGGGCACTACAAAGATAACGAATAAAAAATAAATGTTATACCTCTGTAGAAGCTCATTATGCTGCTGTGTATGAGCTATAGAAAGTTTCTTCTCTGTAAGTTCTACAATTTACGGCCTCTTATGTCTAGTTGAGGGAATAAGTAGCTTAAATTTCAGTTAGCATATAAAATTTTCAGGATTTGAAAGGTAAATTCAGCGTGCTTGCTGTATCAGAGAAGTAGAAAAGAAGAATGCATGGAGTGCAATCTTTGATGTGGAGGATCCGAGATCAAAAGTCCCACATTATAAAGGAAAGTTTTTGAAATCTCTCCTGAACTAGTTGTCGCAGCAATGAACTAGTCAAGCAGATAAATACATTTTTCTAGGATTAGTATAAGGACTAAGTTTTTTATGTATATAGTATCACTTTTCTTTTTTTTTTTTTTATATGGAATGTTCATAGAGTTTAAGTGCTATAAGTATTTTTTTTCTTTTTTCTTTTTATTTGCATCACGAAGCAAACTTGTACAATGATTATTGATTAATAAAAGAGGTTATAAAAATTTTATTTTGTGAATTTGTGAATTTAATTAAATATTTTATGTTGTAGTAATTAATTTTAGTATATTTATATTATGTATAATATAAAATAAAACAAATAGTATAATATAACTAAAAAATGTTACTAAAGAGTTTTTGTAACATTTTTTAAGTGTTACAAAAAATATTTATGGTAACATTTTTTAGAGTGTTACAAAAAATATCTATGGTAATATTTTTTTAAGTGTTACATAAAATATCTATTGTAACATTTTTTAAATGTTATAAAAAATATCTATGATAACATTTTTTTAAGTGTTACAAAATATATCTATTGTAACATTTCTTTAAGTGTTACTAAGAAATGTCTATTGTAATATTTTTACTAAATGTTATTAAATCTTTTGAAAAATGTTAGTAAAATTTTTTAGTAATATAGGATATATTTAACATTTGTTAAAATAGGTAATATTTTAATATGATTTGGTAATATTTTTTAAATGTTAGTAAAACTCAATTATGTAGTAGTGGTGGTAAGTGTGAAGAATACATTCAAGTTGTTTGGAGAGAAACTACTCATGTTGGATGTGCTAATGGTAAATGCCCAAAAACAGGATGCATCATTGCCAAGTGCACCGTTACTGTTTGTCTTTATAGTCCTAAAGGAAACGTTCAAGGCCATCGTCCTTTCTAGCTAATTACAACCAATGTTATATGCACCAATTTTTCTCTTCATTTTTTGCTA
Organism: Arachis ipaensis; assembly: GCF_000816755.2. Lineage (NCBI taxonomy): Eukaryota > Viridiplantae > Streptophyta > Magnoliopsida > Fabales > Fabaceae > Arachis > Arachis ipaensis. Next base: position 6,527,685 of record NC_029794.2, on the reverse strand, counting down.
TACACCTTTAAATTATTGTAAAATAAAAAAGGAAAAAATAATTATATAAATGGTGCATGCAAATATCATTTCTCTTTTAATATGTAGTATGTACTATAAATTTGCACTTTTTATTATCGTTCTTGTTGAACTTGTTTTATGTGGTTATTAATTTTAGCTTATAACTATGGTTGTGTTTGTCTAAGGTTATTTTTTTGCCTTCTATATATGCATGTTATGTTTTTCTTCTAATTAGAAATTAAAACAGTCTGCAGTTAGTATTACACATTAGTAATTTTTAGATAATTAACAAATTTTTTACCCTAACAAAGTAAAGATTAATATATCAAATAACAATAATATTTAAGAGCCAAAAGAAAATCAACTTAAAACATTCTAAAATTATTTTATTGTACTGTGTACTATTTAATAATTATCAGTTACTTTATTTTGTATTTATTAATTACTGGTAAAGAGTAATATATTAAATAAATACTAAATTCTTATTCTCATGATGATGGCATTATTGATGTTAATTGAGGAACTATTATTTAGCAATTACTTATTGTTCACTGGTCCGATCCTAGTGATTTTCATTATGCCACTGATAAATGCATAATTGGGAATGACCGAATGAGTTAGATGATAAAATTTATATCCTCGAGTAAAAGTTGCATGCGAATGTGTTATGCTATCATATGAATGTATAAAACTAACTATTAGAGCTGACTTAGATATAGATAAAAGGCAGAGTCTATGCAGCAACCAACAAATAGGCTGTAATTAATTTGATGAATTGTAATTAGGTATTTGCCAGGTCCCTAAATGTTATTTCTAATTGTTAAAAAATATTAAATAATTATTTTTAAATTTAAAAGTATAAAAATTAAAAAAAATTTAAATATTTACAATTTATTTAAAAAAATTAGACAACAAATATTAGATGCCATAGAATTGGCCTTGTAATTAATATGTGACATTATACGTATATGCATAAGTTTTGACTTGTTAATTAGGCCTAATAATGATCAATATCTCTTAAAACATTTATATGAAGTTAGAGAGAGGGGGTTTTAAATCAAACATTTATATCAAGTTAAACCACACATATATGATATAATTTTAGCAATACAAATAGCTATTTTTTAAGAAAAATTATGTTTATATTTCTTTTTCTTATATTATTAATTCCAAAATGTTGTGTAGAATATTAATTTTGGTGAGATTAATACCTCTATTATAGTAATATAGTTTAGATTTATCAATTTTAACGAGGTTAATAATCTTGTTATGAAAATCTATTTTAGTTAATCAAGTTAAAGATATAAAATAGACTTCTTACTTCTAAAAGAGTCTAGAATAAAATAAATACAAAATTTATATTATATTCAACTCACATTCACTTTAAAATCAAAGAGTACATTTGTTATTTATATTTGTAAAAAATAAAGTCTTTATAATTTAAATAGTGTAAAATTAATGCATAACACAAAATTTATTATATATTTTAAACAATATAAAATTTGTATCTCCTTATTATAATTAGGAGTAAGTATTGTTTTGGTCCCTAACATTTAGATTCACAATTGAAACCGTCTCTGACGTAATTTTTTATTTAGAATCGTCTTTAATGTTATATTTGATTTTAAAATCGTCCCTTCGAATAAAATTTTTTATTTTATTACTAAATTACCCCTATTCTAATAAAAAAATTATAAAATCAAAAAAAATAAAAGAAAAGAACATGATGCCGCTGCACCTCACCGATTCTGCTTCTACTTCCTTCTGCTTCTTGCTTCGGTACTGTTTTTGATTCGCCTTCTGCTTCTGCTTCCGGTTCTATTTCTGCGTCTGCTTCTGTGTATGTTTTTGTTTCTGTTTCTACTTCTGCTTCTTCTTCTAATTTTGATTTTAATTTGTTATTTTTTTATTTTATTATTGTTGTGGGTTTATTTTGTTGTTGAATTTAATGTTGTTGTTTCTGAATTTGAATAATATGTTATTGTTGGTGTTCTTGAATCTGATTATTAGTATTTAGTAGGAGTAAGGGACGTGGTGATAAAAGTGATGGTGGTGGAAGGTATTTTTGTCCGTAAAAAGTCAAAAACACGATTTTAAAATCAAATACAATATTAAGAACAATTCTAAATAAAAAATTTTGTCAGAAACGATTTTAATTTTGACCTTAAACGTTAGGGACCAAAATAATACTTACCTCTTATAATTAACTAATTAATATACTTAATCTACTATTTCTCCTTGTTCCTGCATCATTTACAAGCATTTTTATTAATTTGACCCCAAGTTATTATGAAAGATCAGAGTCAAGAATCATTAATTATATAATCATTATACTGCTCTAATTGATAATTAATATTTTATGTTTCTTTCTTAGCTTGATCATCTAGTAATTAAATCAATACATGTATTCAAGTACATCAAAAGGCAACTATATGATATATATGGTGATGCACCGACAATGATATAGATACGGGACACGATACGACACGAAACATTCTGACATGTAAATTTTAAAATCTTATAAGACACGTATTTTTTAGATAAATCGTAATGATATTTTGATATTTTATTGATATTAAAATATAAATTAATTTTTTAATTATTTTTAATATCTTATTTTAATTATATCAAATATTTAAAATATTTTTTATTTTAATAAATAATAATATATACTATATCTAAATTTATTTCAAGAATATATGTTAAGAATAAGACTGGACACGCTGACACGTGATGATATTTAAGTGTGTCCAAACATGTGGTATCCGAAAAAGAATTTTTTATTTTTTATTGACACACGATTAGACACAGTACACATGCATATCAAACAAGCTAAGTATCGATAAGTGTCGTGTCCGAAATATATCCGATACGCTTATACCGCAATTCAACAAAGTGTCCGTAATTCATATATATATATATAGATTGTACATATAGCCATGATTCATTACAATATTATAGACTGATAATTGGCAAGCATTGACAGAGAACAACAAAATGAGAATTATGATGGCAATAATAATAAGTTTTGTAAGCATATTATTGCCATTGTGCATAGTAGCTTTGGTAGCTAATGAGGTAGAGTCTCCAGAAGAGTATTTGAGAGGCCACAACACTGCACGAGCAATGGTTGGGGTTCCTCCGCTGAAGTGGGATGTGAAACTTAAAAAAAAAGCTCAAAAGTTCGTGAATAAAAGCCTCCAAATCTGCCGGGGAAAACCACCGCCATCCAAGTCACCTATCTACGGCCAGAATATTATGTTGCAGTATGAATCTGCTGAGCACGCTACAGCAGCAAAAGCGGTAGCGAGGTGGGTGGCACAAAAAGAGTACTACGACCATAAATCCAACTCGTGTATTGGTGGTAAGGAGTGTGATGAATACACTCAAGTTGTTTGGAGAGAAACTACTCATGTTGGATGTGCTAATGCCAAATGCCCAGAAACACTATGCTCCATGGCCAAGTGCACCATTATTGTTTGTCTTTATAGTCCTAAAGGAAACGTTCAAGGCAGTCGTCCTTTCTAGCTAATTGCAACCAATATAATGTTATATGCACCAATTTTTTTCTTCATTTTTTGCTATACACCTTTAAATTTTCGTTAAAAGAAAAAGAGAAAATAATTATAAAAATGGTGCATGCAAATATCATTTCTCTTTTAATATGTAGTATGTACTATAAATTTGCACTTTCTATTATCGTTCTTGTCAATCTTGTAGTTTTTTGTGGTTATTAATTAATTTTAGCTTATAAGAACGTTTTTTTTTTTAATTTGCCTTGTATATATGCATGTTATGTTTTTCTTCTAATTAAAAACTAAAACAGTCTGCAGTTAGTATTACACATTAGTATTTTTTAGATAATTAACAAATCTTTTACCCTGACAAAGTAAAGATTAATACATCAAATAACAATAATATTTAAGAGCCAAAAGAAAATCAACTTAAAACATTCTAATAATTTTATCGTGTACAATTTTAATAATTATCAGTTACTTTATTTTGTATTTATTAATTACGGTTAGAATAATTAAATAATATTAAATATAATAAGTATTTATAGAAATTATATGTATTAGCGACTCAACAGGTATTAATGTGTCTGTTCAGCCACTTTTTTATTCAATTTAAGAAATTTTTTTATATTTTTATTTTTAAAATTATAAATTTAATATTAATAATTAAAAAATAAAATGTATAAAAAAATATATAAAATTATAGACATTAAATTAAATAAAATAATATTAGCACTTTGAGGAACTATATTAACAATAACTTGTTTAGTGATTTATATATATATTATTATGCCATTCACAAATGCATAAGTGAGAAAGGGATTAATGATAAAATCTATGGATTCCAAGAAGTTACATGCGGATGTGTTAACTAAGTGTGTGTTTGGATTATAATTTGTAGATAGGAGTTTGCATCAAATTGATTTTATAAAATTAATTTTGATAAAAAGTAAGTTTGTTAACGTAGTTTATGTTTAGCAATTTTTATATCAAAATTGATTATAGTAAAATAAACGTTGTTTAGATTATATTATTTAAAATCACTTTGAGATGAAAAATTATTAAAAGGGACATCAATTTAAATAATTTTTTTAATATACATGCAAAATTAGAAAACCAACAAAAATAATATAAAAAAAATATTTATCATATAAATAAAAAAAAATACTACATAAATAATATAAAAAAATTTATCATATAAATAAAAAATATAATAAAAACATAAAAATTAAAATATGAAAATGAGTACTAAAAATAATAAAAAATTAAAATATTTAATTTATTAGTGATTGAAACAAATTTGAACGATTTTGATAAAAAAATTGAAACGAAGAACTATGAAGAAGTAGGAAGAACTACAAAGAATTACTGTAAAGGTAATAGTTACTAATATTCTTTTTATAGAAAAAAATAAAAGGTAGAGTTGATAAAAAAAAATTCACCTAATTTTTCAAAAATAATTAACAATTATAAAATCATTTATGCATTCAAAAAGATAAAAATTGCTAAAGATAAGAGTAAAACTTTTAAAAGGCTCATACTTCTCTCTTTCCCAACCCGTTTACTAAACACACCTTTAAGTTTTCTATAGAACAGAAGTCAAAAATAAATAATGTGTATAGAACTATTACAACTATGTGGAAAGATTACGGACCTTAGTGCGACTCAGATGAAAAGCTGAATCTATGCAGCAATTAAACAATTAGTAGGTATTTAATATACGTAGTATGTATCTTATATCTTCTAGGTGTATACATCTTATGAGTAATATTATGAAAAAAAATCTAAACTTATTTTATTTGACTTAATATCTACAATTTTATATATTTAATATTTCAAATTAGATATTTATTATATTTAATATTATATATTTATTTTAAAAATAATTAATAAAGATAAAATACAATAACTTTAAACTAATTTAGATGAATTTTTATTATCTCTTAAATATTTTTCCTTTGTTCGTATGATACAAAATAAACAGATGTGCATAAATAATTTGGAATTATTTCTGATCGAATTTAACAAATAACTATGGTAATAAAACCTAACAGTTACAAAAAGTAATTCTCAACTATATAAATGAAGGTTGAGAAGCATATAATAATTACTTGTTAGGTTCGATGAGTCATTTGATTCAGCCTACAC
>NC_029794.2:6509349-6521984 GCF_000816755.2 Arachis ipaensis | reverse complement strand
TTTCAAAACTAAACATAAATTATTTATACTAATAAAAAAAAGCCTTTACGACTTAGATAAAGTAAAATTAATACAAAGTAAAATTAATACATAACACAAATTTACTATATATCCTAAACAATATAAAATTTGTATTCTCTTTTTATAGTTAACTAATTAATATACTTAATCTACTATTTCTCCTTGTTCCTACATCATTTGATTAAGATGTTTACAAGCTTTTTTAATTTGACCCCAAGTTATTATGAAAGATCAGAACCAAGGATCATTGATTATACGACTCTATTTAATTTGATAAATTGTAGTTAATATATATGTGAAATTGTACATATATAGTTTTGACTTGTTAATTAGGCCTAATGATCATTATCACTTAACCATGTAGAGAGAGAAAGAGGGAGAAGGGGGAGGGGTTAAATTAAAGATTTATACCAAGTTAAATCACACATACATGATGCAATTTTTAGCAATAAAAATAGTTTTTTTTTTAGAGAAATTATGTTTATATTATTTGATTCGGCCATTTACAAGCTGTTTTAATTTGACCTCATGCTATTATGAAAGATCAGAATCCAAGAGTCATCGATTATACTTAATCATTCTGCTGATCTGATTGATAACTAATATTTTATATTATTTCTTTCTCGATCATCTAGTAATTAAACCAATACATGTATTCAAGAACATCAAAAGGCAACTATGATATAATATAAATAGATTATACATATCCAACCCCAAAAAGTTGTCTAATTTTTTTGTGAAACATTGGCAGAAAACAATAAAATGAGGATGAAGATGGTAATAATAATAAGTTATGTAAGCATATTATTATTACCATTTTGCATATTAGCTGAGTCGCCAGAGTATCAACAACAGTATTTGCACGGCCACAACGCTGCACGAGCAAGCGTTGGGGTTCCTCCATTAACGTGGGATGAAAACCTAGAAAAAAAAGCTCACGAATTTTTGAAAAAACACATCATAGATCACCTCGAAGGAAAACCAAGGCCATCGGAGTCCCATAAGTACGGCCATAATCTCGCGTGGCATGTGGGACCCGAAAAGTTTACGGGAAAAGTGGCGACGGCGCGTTGGGTGGCAGAGAAAGCACACTACGACCATGAATCCAACTCGTGCATTGGTGGTGATTGTGAATGCTACGTTCAGGTTGTTTGGAAAGACACTACTGAAATTGGGTGCGCTGAAATGAAGTGGAAAAAGGATTTCATCTTTTTTGCCTGTCTATATAGTCCTCCAGGAAACATTCACGCTCATCGCCCTTACTAGTTAATTATTACCACCAATATTATATGCACCACTTTTTTATTTACGGTGAAAACTTTTGTGTAGTTGTATTCGTGTGAAGTTGATAGTTGAGAATCATTAGATAATCTAATAAGTTTGATTAAATTATCATCTAATAATTTTTAACTCTCAACTTCACACGAATATAATTACATGTGAGTTTTTACCTTTTTTATACATTATATTTTTTATTTTTCGTAGAAAAAAAAATGTATAAAAAATGGTGCAAGTATATCGTTTCTTTTTTATTACTCTTACTAAATAAAACATGTTAGTACCCTATCATATATACCAACATGTAAGAATATAATAATTGGCTAATATGTATTATAAGTTTAATTTGCACTTTCTATTATCGTTCTTGACTTCTTGCATTGTTGATTTTGTAGTTTTTTGTGGTTATTATATTAACTTTAGCTTATAACTATGGTTGAGTTTGTCCAAGGCTTTTTTTTTTTTTCTTGTATACATGCATGTTATGCATAACATAACATGCATATAAAGAGTTTTCAAGTAGTATTAAAAATTAAAACAGTTTTCAAGTAGCATTAAACATTAATTTTTTAGATAATTAACAAATTCTTGATCCTCAATAAACGAAAATAAAGAGTAGTACAGCAAATAAATACTAAATTCTTGAGCTTATAACAGGACAAAGATTAAGCCCAAATGGTGATTCTTATATATTCTCATGAGTGATGACGACGGAATTATTGATGTTGATTAACTATTTTTTAAGGGTAATGTTAGGGAGACAAAAAAAAAAACAATCAGAACTTGCCTTATTTAACATTTATTAATTGTCGCAACAATTAATAGCAATAATAACTTGTTTCATGTAACACCTAATATTATTATACTAGGCGTAAATTTTATTTAGATGGTCTTGGTCGTCAATATTTAGCTCTCAGTGGGTACTTAATTTTTTTTGAAATTATTTAAAAAGAGTCTTTGACCATTATATACAGTTGCCCTTTGATGCACTTGATGAATGCATATATTGATTTCAAAAATGAAGAAAGCGAGTATACTTATACAAATTATTTATTGATGTTAATTACTAAAGCAGTGAAATGATCTCATTAGCCAAGAGCCTAAAGAGCTTCAACGTAACAATTCACATCTCTTACTTGCTTTCCTATTACAGAACATATGTCAAAGATAAATAACTATGGTCGCAACAATTGGAGTAACATGTGCAAGAATTACTTTAACATGATTCCTTATACTAAACAAAATAACAATAATGCAAAGAATTCAAAGGTTAATGAACATACATACAGCACGATTACACGCAACTACTATATCTAAATAAAGGGCGAGATTGAAAAACCAGTCAGTGCGTCATTTGATTTATATTTGTTTTCATCTTTTACTTTTTTGTTCTAAAATTGATTAATAAATTAATAGTTTAACAAAAAAATTGAAAATTTCAAATTGCGACTTATTTAAAAAGTTTTATAATTTGTAAAGTAGCTTTACCATATTGTGGGATTTAGTTTTTAAAATTCAGCATAAAAAGATATAGTTAGTGTTAAACTGTTAATTATGATGACTGATCAGTTACCTAAATTCTGGCCCACCACGGCAATTTCGGAACCAGATTCCACCAAAGGAGATAAGCTCCCCGAAAATCTCTCCAACCTTAATCACTAAACTCCCATAAATCGAAGCACTATTAGGAGACTCCACAAAATCGATAACAAATGATACGGATAACTGTCATACACAAACTCAATATAAACGAGTGACCAATAAAGTCACAGGTACGTAATCCATTCCATTTTGACTCTGAATACTCTCACACTCTTACTTACTTGAGCGTTGGAGTCCCTTTGCAGGTGCGCAACGCCGCCGTTCTTACAAGACGACGTTCTTCCTTTTTAGCCCAAGGGAAGCAAGTTCGAGCAACAGCAGAACGAGCTATACCTCGGAGACCTTTATTCACATAGGAACATTTGGCGCCCACCGTGGGGCCGAGATCTTCTAACCCCACAATTTTTTGAAAATTACCTTCTGTGCTTTCTCATCTTTTTTGCAAGTCACAACACATGGCTGACAAACATAGCCACGCTCCCTCAAACCATAATCCAGCCGAACTGATGGTCATCAACGAGACCCTAAGGGTCGAGAACCAAAGAATGGTCAAACTCTTACGCCAAAGGCAGCACAGTCATAGCAAATGAAGAGAGCATAAGGATGCCAAAAATAAGGACGACCACGATGAACACACGTCGGAGGCTAAACATGTCATACCCACTCCCCCAAAAACAACTACCAAAAGGACTAACCCCTTTTCGAAGGAGATCATGAGCTTCTAGATGCCTAAAAACTTTACCCTACTGACGACCCTGAAGCCCTTTGTGGGAATAGGAGACCCAAATATCCACGTCACCAAGTTCTATACGATGATGTTCATGAACAAAGAATCCGACCCAATCCTATGTCGTACCTTCCCCACCTTCCTAGATGGAGCCGCCCTGATCTGGTTCTCCAACCTCCCTGAAGGCTCCATTTCCAACTTCGATGAGCTGGCCAACAAGTTCGTCAACCATTTCGCAGCATCCAAGATATACGTGCACAACTCCAACTACCTGAGCACTATAAAGCAGGGGCCACATGAAAGCTTGAAGGACTACATAACCAAAAGTCCACCTTCACGCCTTAAAAAGCAGCCTCCGTCCTGGGAAATTCCAAGACCATAGTCATCGCAAAACCAAAAACCTTATTTGAATTCCGAGAAAAGGCAACAACCTAAATCGAGATTGAAGAGCTCCGAGCACTGCGAAAAGCAGAAAAGCCCACCTCGAACAAAGAGGACGAGAAGCGAAACAAGCATCTAAGCAGCAGGACAGACCAAAGGTCATTCAGACTTACACCTAAATTTGACAGCTACACTCCCCTCAACACCAAGAGAGAGGACATCATCAAAGACATCCTGCATTCAAAGCTCATTAAGCCTCCAAACAGAGCTGGCACATACCAAGACCAGCGATACGTAGACAAATCCAAATACTGCACTTTCCATCAGAAATACAGACACATAACAGATGACTGCGTTATAGCAAAGGACCTTCTCGAAAGGTTGGCCCGCCAAGGCCTATTAGACAAGTATATTGATACCCGAGGAAGAAAGCGAAATACAGAAAACCTCGGCCAACATTCCAAAACGACTGACAATCCCCAAGATAAAGGGAAAAAAGGTAGACGAAGATATTAATCCACCTCGTAGAGTAATAAATTCCGTTTCTGGTGATTTTGCAGGCGGAGGATGCACCAACTCGGCTAGGAAGAGATCCTACCGGACTATGATGTCAGTGACGGGATCAAGTTCGTCTCAATCCATCAACCCAGACAAACCAAGGATCTCATTCCTCCCCAAGGACTACAAGGCAAGCGATCGCAACCTTGACGACCCAGTGGCCATCTCTGCACAAGTTAGAGAGCCGTTGGTAAAGAAAGTCCTAATGGACCCAGTGAGTAGTGCATATGTACTATTCTACTCAACATTTCAGAAAATGAAGCTAAGTGACAAAGCCGTCCAACCATCATCCGGGAAACTGGTAGGTTTCTCAAGTGAGCGAGTTCCTATCCGAGGTTATATCTGGTTACAAACTACACTTGGCAATTACCCTGACTGTAAAACCATAGACATACAATACTTAGTCATTGATTGCAAAAGTCCTTACAATATAATTCTAGGAAGACCCTCATTGAATGCTTTCAATGCTATTATTTCTACTGTGCATTTGTGTGTTAAGTTTCTTTCGCAGGATAACAAAGTAGTGATAATTCATCGAGATCAAAGAGAGGCCAAGAAGTGCTATAATGCCAGCCTAAAAAATGAATATTCAAGACAACCTGAACAACAATACGTCCAAGCAGTATACAACTCAGAACAATTACCCCAGTAGCCAACCTAGATCCTCGGACCAACCACCAAGAGTGACCGATGCCGACAGATGACCTCACAAAGGTTTAACTAACAGCCGAGGAGGGTAAATATACATACCTCGGCAACGCGTTGAAGAACGGAGAGCGAGAACAATTGGCTGAGCTATTAAGACAAAACATTGACCTATTCGCATGGACTTCAGCAGACATGCCGGGAATAGATCCTAACGTCATCTGCCACAAGCTGGAAATCAATTCATTGATCCGACCTATAGCTTAGAAAGAAAGACACCTTGGCACAGACAAAAGGGAAGCCTCTCTGGAAGAAACCCAAAAGCTTTTCAACGCTGGATTCATAAAAGAGCTCAGATACACTACCTGGTTAGCCAACGTGGTAAAGGTAAAAAGGAACAACGGTAAGTGGAGGATGTATGTGGACTATACAGACCTTAACAAGGCCTGTCCAAAGGATGCATATCCCCTACCATGCATCAATAAACTAGTTGACAGCTCTTCCATATTTCAATGTTTAAGATTTATGGATGCTTATTCTGGATACAACCAAATACTAATGTATTCAGCTGACCAGAATAAGACTGCTTTTATTACTGACAATGAAAATTTTTGCTATAAGGTTATGCTGTTCGGACTAAAAAATGCAGGTGGAACATATCAAAGACTCATGGATAAAATCTTTTCAAACCAAATTGTCCGAAATATAAAAGTCTATGTTGACGACATGGTGGCAAAAACACTGCATGCGACAAACCACATTAAAGACTTAAAGGAGATATTTCAACAACTTCAAACGTACAACATGAAACTCAATCTCGAAAAATGCGCTTTCGGAGTACAAGGATCCTCGGTTTCATGCTCACCTACCGAGGTATTGAAGCCAACCTTGAAAAATGCCAAGCGATACTGAACATGAGAAGCCCAAGGACGGTCAAAGAGGTTCAACAACTTACTGGTCGACTAGTAGCATTGTCTCGATTTTTGCCTTGTATAGCTCACCGATCGCATCACTTCTTCAAGGCGCTAAGGAAACAGGAAAATTTTAAATGGTTTGAGGAATGCGAAAAATCCTTCATCGAGCTCAAAACCATACTATCAAAACCACCTATGCTTCACAAACCGGAATTGGGTAAACCGCTATACCTCTATTTATCTGTTACTAATCATGCTATCAGTTCTGTCTTGGTAACAGAAACAGGAAAACAACAACATCCAGTATACTTCGTTAGCAAGTCCCTCCAACAAGCTAAAGTCAGATACCCGAGACTAGAAAAACTCGCCTTGGCCTTAATAACAACGGCCAGACATTTGCGGTACTATTTTCAGAGTCATACCATTATAGTAAAAACAGAACAGCCCCTCCGTCAAGTTCGGGCAAAATCCGAGCTTGCTGGAAGACTCATCAAATGGTCAATCGAACTATCTAAGTATGACATCCAGTACCAATCACGAGGAGTCATAAAATCTCAAGCGCTGGCTGATTTCATTGCAGAGCTGACGGTAGACAAATCCAGTCCAATCATAACCAATTGGACGCTATACGTCGATGGGGCTTCGAACAACAAGGGTTCTGGAGCTGGAATTCTTCTTGAAGACGAACAAGGGATAGCTCTAGAGCAATCCCTGCAATTTATCTTCCATGCAAGTAATAAACAGGCAGAATACGAGGCCCTAATAGTAGGACTAAGGCTGGCCCACACAGTGGGCATAACACAACTAAGCGTCAAATGCGATTCCCTACTCGTGGTGCAACAGGTAACAAGTAACTTCCAAGTAAAAGATCCATTGTTAGAAAAATATAATGTTATTGTCAATAACCTTATTCGTGGTTTCTGAAATTTCAATATTTCCCATATACTTCGAGAACAAAATGATAGAGCTGATATTCTTTCGAAATTGGCAACAACTAGAAGTCAAACTAAAACTCCGACCTTATCTCAACTAACACTTGATGAATCTAGTGTTATGCTAACAGCAATTTTGAGTATTTCACAGGAAGAAGACCGGCGAAAACTTTTCGTACACTAACTACAAACAGGACAAATACCCGACGACATTTAAAATAAGAGAAAATTCAAAAGAAGAGCAAGTTTGTACACACTACTCGGCTCCGAACTATACAAGCGAGGTTTCACAATACCTCTTCTAAAATGCCTGGATACAACGGATGCCAAGTTAGCCATGGACGAGGTACACAAAGGTGTCTGTGGAACGCATATAGGAGGACGAAGTTTAGCTTCTAAGATCCTCCGAGCAGGCTACAACTGGCCAACTTTGCAACAAGATTGCATGCATAAAGTTCAACATTGTGACCACTGCCAACGTCATGCACCGGTCATCCATAACCCAACCGAGCAGTTGCATTCATCAGAGGTAAGCTGGCCGTTCAATAAGTGGGGGCTGGACATCCTCGGACCTTTCCCACCAGCACTAGAGCAGGTTATATTTTTAATTTTTGCTATTGATTATTTTACAAAATGGATAGAGGCAATACCATTAGCAAAAATAACTTTAAAAAATGATATCTTTTATATAGAGAAACATACTCTGCAGATTTGGTATCCATCAGTCTATTATAACTGATAATGGTAGACAATTTATAGATAAAAAATTCACAACTTTCTTACAAAATTTCAAAATAGTTCAACAGTTCTCATCTGTAGAACACCCACAGACTAACGGTCTAGCTGAGACTGCCAATAAAATTATCCTACAAGGGCTCAGGAAGAAACTTGAAGACTCCAAAGGAGAATGGACCGAGCTCATCCCAGAAGTACTATGGAACTATAACATAACAGAGCAATCCTCAACGAAAGAAACCCCTTTCAGGCTGGTGTACGGATGTGATGCCATGCTACCTGTCGAAATCTCCTTACAATCTCCCAGAACTGCAAGCGTCAATGAAGACGACAACATTGCAAATAGAAGAACCGAGCTTGACCTCGTCGAAGAATATCAAAACAAGTCAACACTTCAACAACTCGCAGCAAAATGAGCTATAGCTTGGAAATACAATAAGAAACTCAAGTCGAGAACATTCTTAGAGGGCGACCTCGTCCTCAGGAAAATAGAAGACATACGAAAGCCACCAGGACATGGCAAGCTAAGCGCTAGTTGAGAAGGCCCATTCCGGATTTGCAAAGTCATCGGCAAAGGAGCATACAAAATACAAACACTTGATGGCACAATACTACCAAATAATTGGAACATTTCTTCTTTAAAACTGTATTACAGTTAGTCTATAAGTCGGACACGGTGATTCAATCTTTTTCCTACTACCAGATTTTATCCCTAAGTTCAGTTTTGCTAGAGAGATTTTAATGAGGCACACCACCCCGCACCCTTACAATTACTAATTCATAATACAATAACTGTCAGTTATTTCGTATATCTGTTTTCTATCCTACTCGGCCGAGTACTTTAAACAAAATACTACTAAACTCATGCGATGAGTATTCAAAAAGTTTTTCAAGTCAGAAAACCACACAACTCACTAAACATGCATCAACATTCAACCAAATTATAGCAGTACCAAACGTTTTTTGGCTAAGTAAGCCAGCAAACAACATCAAAATGGTTTTTGGCTATAAGCCAGACGTTTCACAATCATACAAAAGATAAACAATGTACAACTACTAATTTATCACATAAGTTCACGGGGCATCTGGGTTCTCACCCTCCCCCTCAATACCATCTTCATCATCCTCAACTAACTCCTCGCCAACAACAACCTTACTCGGATCCATTGCAGATAATCAGCAGCAGGCACCAGAAATTTCGCTTGCTCAACAGCCCACTCAAATCCAGCAGCAAACATCTCGGGGTCGTGGTCTTCTTTGTCAGTCTCGAGCTTTTTCTTCTCAGCAACCAGCACAGCCAGCCTAGCCTCCAAAGCGGTTTTTTCTTCATCAAACTTCTTTCCAACATTCTCGGTAGCAGTTAGCTTCTCTTGCAAAGAGTCCACCAAAATCCAAAGCAGTGCGAAGTTTGTTACCTTTATCCAAATTATCCTGCATCAGCTGGTCCACAACAGTTTTGTCAAACGAGTCCCTGGCATGTTTTAACTCCTGAGTTCGGCCAATAGACATCAGCCGAGCTCCCATCACCTGAAATAACAAACAATCAAATCAAACCAGCACAAACTAACATTGCAAAGGAAAGATGAACAAAGATATCATACCTGAAGATATTGACAAACGCCAATGTCACCAACATCCTGAACCAGTCTGATATCGGCGAGACTTTGACAATATTCATCGGCAACCATCGACAGAGGAAAATGCTCGCTCCATAGTGAAGTGAGATCCTCATCTCCCTTATAACCATGCAGTGCCTTTTGATTTTCGGTAAACCTCTTTACCTGATCCAAGTCGACCTCCTTCCCGCCAAATTCGTCACCGGCCAAATCCACCACCTTTTCTTTCTTGCCATCTCCCCTCTTTCGCTTATAATTTACTTTCTTAGTAGGAGAGGGCTGATTAACCTTGGCTCCTTTCTCAGCCTTTGCATGACTACTAGACCCTTCTTTATCCACGTTCTTCGCTCGGAAGAATGCCCTCAAACTGCTCGATGTCACTTTCGGAGCCTTCTCAACTGCAAAAATACCAATACAAGAGAAACATCAAAAACCATAAAACGAACCAGACGAGTCCAAACAAAATTTTTACATATGTACTCTGAAACAACATCTTTATCAAACTCCCACTCAAGAAGTTCCATAACAGACAACAAACCGGAAGAGGAAACATTGTTAACTAAAAATTCTACCATCATCTCGTTTCTAGATTCCATCTCATCCATCCCCAATATCTGCCTAGGTCTTGGACACCAGAATAAAGGAAACTTCTCCAGCAAACAGTCATCAATATACCAAGAAAACTCATCCTTGGCAACACTAATATTCAGAAACATTGACTTAAACCCCTTATAAGACGACTTATACAAACTAAAGATGGCTCGTCTAGGAGCACTCGCCAAGTTCAACCATTCACACCTTTACACTGGAAGAGAGCAAAAAACACCTCCAGCGACGGTTCGGATTCAAGGTACTCCATTAACACCTCAAACGCCCTAACAAAAGCCCATGAATTTGGGTGCAATTGAGAAGGCGCACACTTAAGCTGCATCAACACTCCACGTTCAAACTCAGTAAACAGAAATCTAACACCAAGGTTTACAAAAATGCAACTGTACATGAAGAAAAACTCAAACTCTTCACCACGGTGGTATACGCGGTCATCAGCATTACCAGGCAAAAATTTAATATTAATACCCCCACCTTCCCTAATCCACGAAGACGCTAAGCCTAACTGAAACACGCTCTGCTCATCATCATACACAGAAGACCATCCCTTCACCGATTCCGCTACCCATGCAAAAGGATCATTAGGATCCCAAACCCACACATCTTCAATAATTTTATCTTTTTCATAAGCAATTTTCTTTTTACCCCGACCCCTAACATTCCTCCTTATCACAACCTTCTTCCCTTTCTCCATCCCAAAAGACACAATAAAAGAATAGAATGAAAAGAAACTAAATGAGAGTAACTAACCTTTTTTGCTCATCTTCACCAAATACACAGAAAATGTAAGACCCAAAACGAATAATCAAGAGTCTAGCAAAAACCACCCACCAGCCCACTACCCATACCTTCAGCAAAGCTAAAAACCACAACAAACCCTAGCTGTCGATGAAAAAAGATACACAACAAATCAATGGTCAATATTCATCACCGTTTCCATATCCAATGTGCATTTAATGCACATGACTTTTTCAATATCTTCTCTCTCTTCAAAAAACACTTTCATGTAAATTGCCACCAAAACACGAGCTTTCCCCTAATTTTTCAAAATTTTGCAATAAACAAGCCGACCTTAGGGATTCCATAATATCCGGTTCTGAGCTATACAAAAGCTCGACCTGTGATAGCTTGGTTTTGCAAAACAGGTCAAGCTTGTTGGGGGTTATGATCCGTTACCTAAATCCTGGCCCACCACGGCAAAACCTCGGAACCAGATTCCACTAAAGGAGATAAGCTCCCCGTAAATTTCTCCAACCTTAACCACTAAACTCCCATAAATCAGAGCACTATCAGAAGACTCCACAAAACCAGTAACAAATGATACAGATAACTGCCATACATAAACTCAATATAAACGAGTGACTAATAAAGTCACAGGTACCCACTCTATTCCATTTTGACTCTAAATACTCTCACACTCTTACTTACTTGAGCGTTAGAGTCCCTCTGAAGGTGTCTAATACTACCGCTCTTACAAGATGATGTTCTTCCTTTTTAGTCCAAGGGAAGCAAGTTCGAGCAACAACAGAATGAGTTATACCTCGGAGACCTTTATTCACACAGGAACAATGACAAAATTGAATTTCTCTAATAACCATTTAATATGTCATAGAAGATAACTAACTATTTATGAGGAGGTTAACTAAAGATCACCTTGATTAAGTATTTGAATTAAAATTATAAAAGTTTACTACAATATACTAAACAAATTAAAAATAATTGTTTTTAATAATACCTACTCTAAATAAGGATTATCTTCAGAATATTTTTTCATAAAATTTTAAAGAATAGAGAGTTGTGTATTATAACAGTCGCATATGGATTTTTTCCCAATGCAATTAACATTTTATATTACTTTGATGAGTTGTTAATGTCTTCTTAGCTTGACATCGAAAGGCAACTATATATACGATGTAATATAAATAGATCATACATATTACGATCGATTACAATATAGCAATAATCAAACTCTGAAACTCTGCTTTAATTTTTGACAAGCATCGAAATTCGGAAGGTACCAAAGAAAAAAAAGAGAGAATGAAGATAGTAATAACAATAATTTTCGCAAGTGTATTTCCATTATAAGTATCGGGTGAGTTAGGGTTTCTATTATATGTATTGCGTTGGAGTTGAGCCACTTCAGTGGACCAGGCCATTAGTTAAGGAGTTGCTCAAAGGTTCTTGAACAAACACATTGTTGACTCTCTCGAGGGAAAATTGATAACACTAACTACTCCTTATTACGAATCCAATTCTTGCATTAGAAATGATAGGGATTATAAGAATTTATTTTAGTTTTTGCTTAGTTATTAATTCAATTTTTTTAGTTTAGTTTTTTAATTTAGTAATTTAATAATATATTTTGTCTCATTTTTTTAAATATGGGAGCCATTTAAATAAAAATATTAAAAATATTTTTTTAAAATATTTTTTAATAATTAAAGTTTAACACATATAACCGATTAAATTATATTATTTTTACTAAAATTAGACTGGACAAATCAGTTTAGCCGAGAAACCAATAACTTAAATAATTTTGAATCGGTCTAAATTAATATTTTTTATGAAAAATGACTACCATATCCCTATTATAAAAAATAACTAAAATACTCCTATA
>NC_029794.2:6506677-6509324 GCF_000816755.2 Arachis ipaensis | reverse complement strand
ATATATATATAGGAATATTTTAGTTATTTTTTATAAAAAGGGTATTATAATCATTTTTAATAAAAACATAATATTAATTTAGACCAATTCAAAATTTGATTTACCATTTTTTTTGTCAAATTAATTTATTTGGCCTAATTTTGATAAAAATAATACAATTTAATTGATTATATGTGTTAAATTTTAATTATTAAAAAACATCTTTAGAAAAAGACGTTTTAAACGTCTTTATCTGAGTAGCTCCCTTTAAACATAGACTATATTATATATACCAAAATCAACCACCAAAGTCAGTTATCCGAATAAAATACATGTTGAAATATAGATACATATTAAAAATAAATTAAACAATACATATCTTTATATACAAATACATATATTAATAATTAATTTTAATAATAGATTTTAATATATAAATAATATTTTTATTTAAATATTAATGACTAATTAATGGCCTCTAATATTCCTTTTCTTGCATTGGTGGCAATAATTGTCATTGTTATACTCAGGTTCTTTGGAGGAAATATATAGGGTGTGCTAAGAGTTCAGTGCCAAAATGGAGGCACCTTTGTTACATGCAACATCCCAGATGAACGCCCATACTAATTAATAAAACAATTCGGGTAATCAACAATGTGTAATGTCTTAGCATTGTACATGCAGTACCAATATAACTATGGTTGAGTACTTGAGGTTGTCAAATCCTTTTTTCCTTGTCAATGTGCATCTAGCTATGTGGCCATCTTTTCATGTAATAATAATGTTTTTCTTTCAATTAAAAGGTTTATAATTAGTATCAATAATCAATTAAAGTCTTCATCATCTTGAGTATATGTCCTTGATCAGTTTCGTAATAAGCTTGATCCTGATTTGTGTATTAGTTTCCATTGTATAGACTTATGAATCACAAACTTATACCCGAATGCTTACTATGGGCACTAAAACCTTAGAATATATATTTATGATATAAATCGTATAGCAAATTCCAACAGAGGGTTTGGTAATTATTAAAGTATTACTTAATTAGTAGGGCCGTTTATCTCTATAGTTTCCTGGAGGGTTATAGTTACGTGCTCCAGATTGAGACTCGATATTCTGTTGATCCTACGTTGTAAAGGTGATTGAACACGTATAAATTTTCGGGAATAGTAGTTTCCATTGAGCAAAGTTTTATATATGAATGTATGAATTATGAATGATATGAGAAAAAGCTATGCATAGACTCATGGGGATGCGCGACGGGGGACAGTCCAAGGGTTTCGGACTTGTCGGGTTGACTTGATAATCGACAGATGAGCCTCATCAGCCATAAGACAGGCATGCATTATGTGCATATTGTTTGAGTTGTTTGATTGTGCATTAACTGGGAATGCCTAACTGCTTATAACATACTAGTTGATATACTTGCTATTTGTACTATTTGTATTCTACTTGTATATGTTTTTGTTTGCTTGTTTGTCTCTGTAATATCATCGGAGATGGAGGAACGGAGGAAAGGCGAAGAGAGTTAGGATTCTTGTCAGTTTTAGTTAGATTTTAAGGAATCAGTTTAGTTTAGAAAGCTTTAGAAAACCACTATACTTTATGGCTTCTGTTTTAGTTCTTTAAGGTTTATAATCTGAGTGTCGGCGTTCTAGGATTACCTCTGGCATTCCCAGGACCTTATATATTATGTGCGTGGTACCTTTATCATGCTGAGAAGCTCCGATTCTACCTCATACTGTATTGTTTTTTTCAGATGCCAGTCGAGAGACACCTCACTAAGCGTCTGGATTCCTGAAGCGGAACGGTTTCTGGGTTCTTTTGCTATGTAGCTTTTATATATATATATATGTATGTATTTAGCTTACTCTCCAAGAAACTTGTTTATCATGTCTCTCATAGAGTTAAGGAGAGTTAAGGTTTTATTTCTGTATTTTGGGGTACTTATACATATATGTAAATATTCTCCGACTAGCCTTAGTTTCGCAGGCTGAATCAAGAGCTAGTTATGCTGTATTTTTGGTTATCTATCTAGTCTTTTGCTTATTCATATCTATGAATCTTTTGGTTTCTTCACACACAAGTTATTCTGTTTCTGGAACGTTACGTTTTTTATTTCGCGATTTTGTTTTATCCATTTTTTTAAGGCTCCTAGTTTATTATATTCTTTCTGCTATTATATGTATGTATTTTATTTTAGAAATCGTAGCGCTTTACCACTTCTATTTTATATCCTAGGTATAAAATTCTGTGTGATAGGATGTTACAGGTTGAGGACTTGAGGTTGTCAAATGCTTTTTGGCCTTGTCAATGTGCATCTAGCTATGTGGCCATCGGATCTTTTCATGTAATAATATATAATGTTTTTCTTTCAATTAAAAGATTTGTAATTAGTATCAATAATCAATTAAGTCTTCATCATCTTGAGTATATGTCCTTGATCAGTTTCGTAATAATCAATTTAATTAGTGACAAGCTTATCCTAATTTGTGTATTAGTTTTCGTTGTACAGGCTTGAGAAAAGATCATATTATTAAATTATTATGTATTTATGTATAAATATATATATATATTAATTTATTTTTAATATATATTTTGTATTATAATATATATTAAAAATATATAAGTATTTATTATTTTTTTTATTAATTTAAATATTTGAGAT
>NC_029794.2:6502671-6506664 GCF_000816755.2 Arachis ipaensis | reverse complement strand
AATATAAGCTCAAAATAAATTTTTGCATAAAAAAATATATTAAATATATAATCATTTATTATTATAAATTGGTACACTCTCGTATGTATGAATCACAAACTTATACCCGAATGCTTACTATGGGCACTAAAACCTTAGAATATATATTTAGAGAAAATGATAAATAGGTCTTTGACCTTTTGTCCTGCAGACATTTTCGTCTCTAACCATTAAAAAATATTTTTAAATCTCTGACCTTCACAAAATTTGGACAGATCAGTCCCTGACGGAGGTATTTGGATGGATCAGTCCCTGACGGAGGCATTTTGAACGGAGGGACTGATCCGTCCAAGTTTTGTGAAGGTCAAAGACTTAAAAGTATTTTTCAATGGTTAAAGACAAAAATGTCCGTGGAACAAAAGGTTAGGGACTTATTTGTTCTTTTCTCATATATTTATGATATAAGTCGTATAGTAAATTACAACAGAGGATTTGGTAAATTATTAAAGTATTGCTTAAGGAAAAGTATATGGAATCAAGAGGTGATCAGCAAAAAAGTAAACAACTTAACTAATTTATAATTATATTTAATTAATTTTATTTGTTTTTAATTTATAATATTTGATATTAATTGCTTCTCACCCCAAATTAAAATTCTAAATGATACGTTGGAAAAATAGGGGGCGGGGATCACGGAACTTCCAATAATCTCGATTTTTAGTATATAAAAAAAATTTATAAAATATATAAAAGACCATTCATTTAGTATGAAAAAGAAACATTCTGATACTTAGTAGAAAAAATATCCTAATACCTAGCATAAACACCATCCACGTAGAGATTTTAGATTCACCCAAAGACATTTGGCTGATTTTTTACTAGTACCTTATTGGTTCCTAGCACTGTTGCTACTTAATTAGTAGGGTCGTTTATCTCTATAGTTTCCTGGAGGGTTATAGTTACAACTAACCATGATTGATCCATTGTAGCACCTAACTCTAGCACACCCCACATGTGTAGTGGTACTCCAAACAACTTGAGTATAACCAAAACATTTATCGTCGTCACCGTCATCACCACCTAAGCACGAGTTGGATTTCTCATCGTAGTATTGTTTCTCTGACACCCACAATTCAACAACTTCTTTTCCAGTAAGGTTTTTCCAAATACCAGTTCCAAGCACTAAGTTCTCACCGTAAGGACCTTCCGATGACTCCAGCTTGCAATCTTCAGCGTGCTTATTCAAGTGCGCACGAGCATATGATTCTAGCTCCTTGTCCCATTTCAGTGGTTTAACCCCAACTCCTTTGCGCGCCGCGTTGTGAACCTTAAGATAATCTTCTTCAGAATTTTGAGCCGATACACACCAAAAGAGTACACTTACAAAACTTATTATTCGTCCCACACTTATCTTCATTTTTAATATTGTTCTCTGATTGCAAAATTTACTAAAGGTGATTGTGTTATACTATGTAATTGGTATTTATAAGAGAATTAATGGCTTAAACGTTGCGTCAAGAGGTAGTGCCGCTAACTTCTTTCTTTTATTTTAAGGAAACTACTTTTTGCTCTTGCTCAAGAAACATTTTTTTTATAAATAAATACTGATTAACATAGTTGTCCTTTGATGCACTTGAATGCGTGTATGGATTTTAAAAATGTTATTAGTATATTAAAATCAAACATCAATGTATTTGTATATAAATACATAGATGGTTTAATTTATTTTCATTATTTATATTCTAATATGTATTTTATACTAATAACTGATTTAGCAATTAATTTTAGTGTTCATCTAGCATAGTCATATTGATTTACTAATAAAGGAGAAGAGAGAGTATATATTTATATATAAGAGAAAGTCTATAGGACCAACAATTTTATTAAAATTTGACCAGTATTTAATAAATAAAAAGAAAGTAAGCAATCTTATATTATTAGATGTAATTTTACATCATTAAAAATACTAATGATAATTAATTAATGGCTACAAATTACAAAACTTGCTTGCCCTAACACTCTTTTTTGGTAAAAGCTCAGGTGAAGTTGACTTTGTGTGAAGTTGATACTTGAGAGTCGTTGGATGAAAATTTAGTCAAATCAGTCAAATCATTTAACGACTTTCAGTATCAACTTCACATTAAGTCGACTGCACCTGAATTTCCGCATTTTTTTATACAAATTATTTATTGATGTTAATTATTAAAGCAGTGAAATTAATTATCTTAGCCAAGAGCCTAATTATTGTAGTAAAACCATTGATCCTAATTATTCAGATATATCAAAAGACAAGCATGATATAGTATATGATATCCCACAACCTATATATTACAACATAATAATAACAATCTTGTTTAATTTTTGGCAAGCATTATACTAAGGAACCAGAAAAGAAATGAGGGCGAAGGTGATAATAATAAGTTTTATAAGCGTGCTTTTGGTACGATGCATACTGGGTCAAGACTTTTCAAGAGGGTACTTGGATGGTCAAAACGTTGCACGGGAAATCGTTGGGGTTAAGCCACTAAAGTGGAATCCAGAGCTAGCAGGAGTTGCTCAAAAGTTTTTGAATAACCACATTGTAGATTGTCTTGAGGGACAGTTAATAACATCAACCGCTTCTCCTAATTATGGCCAGACCACTGCACGTAATGTGTTATTCAATAACTTTACGGCAGCAGATGCTGTGGCGTCGTGGGTGGCACAGAAAGATTACTACGACTTCGAATCCAACTCTTGCATTGGTGGCTATTGTGGTTGCTATACTCAAGTTGTTTGGAGGACATCTACTCATATAGGATGCGCTAGAGTTAATTGCCGAAATGGAGGCACCCTTGTTACGTGCATTTATCGCCCTCGGGGCAACCTTCCAAATCAACGTCCTTACTAATTAATTATGGTAAAAATTCACGTAGAGTCATCTTCATATGAAATTGTTAGTTGAGAGTCGTTAGATGACAATTAAATCAAATCTGTTTAATCATCTAACGACTCTCAACTATCAACTTCACATGAAATTAACTGTAGAAAAGTTTCTATTGTTAATTATACAATTCATTTAGGTAATCAAGAATCCAACTATGGTTGTGTTTGTCAAAGGCTTTTTTTGCCTTGTGTGCTTAGCTTCCTTTGTGCTCTGTGGCCATCTTTTCATCTTTTGGTTGGCAATAATGTGATTGATATATTATTGTCAAATTATGTTCAAATGTTGCTTCTAAGGTATTTGTTATCATGAGTTTGCTTTTAGGTATTTTGTTAGATTGGTTGATTTACAATTATACATATACTTGTTAAACTAGTTTTTCAATAACCAAAGTGTTACTAAGATTTAAATTTAGAAAGTGTTTTTTATTAGGAAGATTCTTTAAGAAAATATAGCAATAAACCCTATCCAGACTAAGTTATAGTTACGCTTAAAAAGGATTTTCGTACCGTACAACAGTAGTGTTACACTTAAAAGAGGATATTCAAATCCTACATATTTGGCATATTTGGAAAGTGTGACAAAGATCCAAAATATTATATTGACACGTTTATGAAAGCATGGCAATAAAGAGAAAATAGCGCGCTGAGAAAGTATGGCAATAGAATCACTAAGATGACCACGTTTTATGAGCGTGGCAAAAGTCCTATGTGCTTTGTGGCCATCTTTTCATCTTTTAATTAAAAAGCTTGCAATTAGATTGTTAATAATCAGTTATCACTACAACAAATACGGATGATAGCGGCGGCTAATTAGCGGCTGTTTATCAAATCGCAGTAAATTGGCAAGATAGCGGCCAATAGGGTAACGGTTTGGGCTCTGCTACAAAAAGAACTAAGATAGCAGCGGTTAGCTTTCCAACAGCTGCAAATCAAACCAAAGAAGAGAGCCAGCTTTAAGTGCCCCGTCACTCACTGAAGTCTGAATCACTCCCCCTTTTCCAGCCCTAGCATCTCTTTGACCACCCACGCAGCACCACCATCGATCATATCATCACCCCCTAGCATCTCTGTCAGAACCACAAAACCACC
>NC_029794.2:6500649-6502610 GCF_000816755.2 Arachis ipaensis | reverse complement strand
AGTGCCACCACAACCATATTCTTCCCCTCCTTACAACCTCGCACTGTGGGACTGTGGCTCTCTAGCTCGCCCATGCCTCTCTCATTCCCAATCGCAGAATCAGAACAGAGCCACTCTAGTGTTAACTCGACTCAGGTTCTCAGATCACCTTTTCTTCTCTATTTTAGTTAATTTAGGATTAGTTATATGTTGATTCTAGTATTAATTTCATTTGCTTAGAATTATTTGCTGCTATTAGTTGAGTTTAGGTTAGAATTAGGATTTCCTGATTGGAATTAGTGTTAGTTTATACATAGTTAAACATGCTGATAAGAGCTTCTTGAGTTTGAATTTCAATTTGTTTGGATTGATTGACTGATGCTTTGTTGAGTAACTGCGAAATGCTACTGATTTTTTTATGTCATTGGTGCTGAATTTTGAATTGGTGTTGCAAAGAATGCTTGTTAGTGTTATTTTGTGTTGTTTATGCTTTTGCATGCCAAGTGTTTTAAATATGTTTTAAAGTTCAATGCAAATATGATCTATGATAAGGACTTTATGGATGGCAATGTTTGATTCATTTAGTGCACCCAACCTAATGAGATATGGCTTGGTTGTTGTTGTATTCTTCTAGCTAGAGAAAATTTTGTTTCTTGCAATATCATGCCACAGTTAGTGATATTTTGCGCCAAAAATTTTGCATTACTTGATAAAAGCAATGTTGTGTGTGATTTCACCATAAAATATATAGGTGCTACCGTGCTAGACATGAGTAAGTGAGACATCTACTTTGAAGTATCTTATGCTTTTTTGGGCTTAAAATGGGGAGAATTATGAGTTGATTGTGTTTTCATTAGTCGTGTCAATCTAGAATTAATCATATTTGTTTTTCTTTCTTCTCCAGATTCCTCACCAGCCTATGTGTGATCCTATCTTCACCATCGGCCAAGGTCGTCAATGCGATTTATAGCTTAAAGATCCAACTGTTGGCAATATTTTATGCAAGTTAAGTAACATCGAGGTAGAGGTTCCACTTTCTATTTTATGCAATTCAAAATAGGCGGTTGAGTTGCTAATGATCTATCTAGTTTGTATTTTGGTTATAAAAAATGAGTCATTTGTATGATGCATTTTTGGTAATTACTATTTTAGATTACTGATCATGGTTGTTATTCTACACAATGTGGAGGTTCACCTGTTGCATTACTGGAAATCACAGGAGGCAAAGGTGCTGTTCAAGTTAATGGTAAGACCTATCGCAAGAATTTCCCAACTTGTACTCGTTGTTAGTGCCTCCTTTCTTCTGCTCTGCTCATTACTTCTGGTATTTTCTTTTTGGTTTGATTTATTCTGAACTTTATTTCTATGCACTTCGAAATTGGTTTTGCTCGTTTTTTGTACCCAGTAATCTTCACTACGTAGCTCCCCTTTCAGGAGACGTCGTTCAAATTGAGTGTAGTGAAGGATGCAATTGAGTGTAGTATAGAAATTTTACTATTTTTAATTATATAGGTATTTTAAAGTTGTAAACTTTGTTAATGGATTTTAATGTTGCACAGATTGCTGCTATTGGTGCCATTACAAGTGCATTTTATGGATTTAACAATGGTATGCTTTTTTTATAAATGCATATCCTCAAGTTATACATTGATAAATGCACATCCCCAAGTTATTAGAATATATAGACTTGATTGTAGCTAGGTTGGTTATAGTTTGGCTCCTATAATAAACTTGACTGAAGGGATTCGTGCTGATTAAAATGTGCAGCAACAATTATATATAGGCTGACCAAGATAGATAGATAGATAGATAGACTAATATATATATATAATTTAACAATTTTTTATAAATGCATATCCTCAAGTTATACATTGATAAATGCACATCCCCAAGTTATTAGAATATATAGACTTGATTGTAGCTAGGTTGGTTATAGTTTGGCTCCTATAATAAACTTGACTGAAGGGATTGAAGGGATTCGT
>NC_029794.2:6487926-6499916 GCF_000816755.2 Arachis ipaensis | reverse complement strand
ATTACTATTTTAGATTACTGATCATGGTTGTTATTCTACACAACGTGGAGGTTCACCTGTTCCATTATAGGAAATCACAGGAGGCAAAGGTGTTGTTCAAGTTAATGGTAAGACCTATCGCAAGAATGTCTCAACTTCTATTCGTTGTTAGTGCCTCCTTCCTTCTACTCTGCTCATTAATTCTGGTATTTTCTTTTTAGTTTGATTTATTCTGAACTTTATTTCTATGCACTTTGAAATTGGTTTTGCTCATTTTTTGTACCCAGTAATCTTCACTACGTAGCTCCCCTTTCAAGAGACGTCGTTCAAATTGAGTGTAGTGAAGGATGCAATTGAGTGTAGTATAGAAATTTTACTATTTTTAATTATATGGGTGTTTTAAAGTTGTAAACTTTGTTCATAAATTTTAATGTTGCACAGATTGCTGCTATTGGTGCCACTACAAGTGCATTTTATGGATTCAACCATGGTATGCTTTTTTTATAAATGCATATCCCCAAGTTATACATTGATAAATGCACATCCCCAAGTTATTAGAATATATAGACTTGATTGTAGTTAGGTTGGTCACAGTTTGGCTCCTATAATAAACTTGACTGAAGGGATTCATGCTGATTAAAATGTGCAGCAACAATTATATATAGGCTGACCAAGATAGATAGATAGATTAGGAGTAAGACTAATATATATATATATATATATATATATATACTCAAAAAGATATATGACGAATTAATTAATACACGTACATTCTTTTCGGGGTAATTTAGGTAAATAAATTGGCTTAAAATCAATTCTACATGAATATCTTGATTGAAAAATATATGCATTTGTGTCCTCTTTTCTAATTTGTTGTTGACGAAGTAAACTCAAAACTTACATGTAAATCATTGCAAGTGTCTAACAATTTACTATAACGGTGTATATGATGTTAAACTGTTATTGGGTACAAATTAGTAAGACAAAAGTAAATCATCGTTGATCTAACGATTTAGTAAGTTATATTGGTTACTTATGACAACAATTAAGGCAGAGAGAAATTTATGAGACACTCCTCCTACACTCGTATATGGACATACAACTAGACTATAAATATTAAATACATGCCAATTTAGATCGATTTATATAGAAAATTTAATATAATTTTGTTACAATTTGCATTCTATTGGTTTCACTTTTACTTCCCAATCTAATTCATAATTATTTAAGATATTGTGTCTATATCGATTTGGATTTATTGGATTTGGATTTGGGAATTGATTTTTCTTATTACATCTATATTGTTCGATGAAGAAGCATTTATAAGAAATTAAATGACTCCCCACACTTATTACATTAATAGCCAATAAGTTGTCTTTCTTACGTTCCCATAGTCGCTCAAGTCCATGTTCTATAAGTTTAAATTCCTCTCATGCTGTAATATCCAATTCAACGACAAGAGTATTTTCATAGCGTGCCTGAACAACATACCAAAAATAATGTACAATTACTGTTTGGATATAAAATGATACATTGTAATTGTTAGGATTTGGTTGAATTAGTCCCACATTGCTCAGGATAGCAAATGGAGTGGGTGGCCTAGGCTATAAATATGAGGCTAAGTTCTCCATTTGTTTTTGCACCAGTCAGAAACACTTTAAGCTTGTATCTGATTTTTCTTTTCCTCTGTACTCTTTATTAGAGAGTGTTGTGAGGTGTAGTTAGATATTTGCTTTGAGAGAGTGTGGGTGTACTGGGGTGCCGGTGAGAGAAAGAAGTCTATGTGTTGTAACAATTTTCACATAGTGATATTCTCTGGTTGTCATTTGACAACGACCGTGGTTTTTTCTCCGGTAATTGGAGTTTCCACGTTAAATTCTTGTGTTGTGATTGTGTCTATTTTATTTCTCTGTCAAAGGTGTTTTCTTAAGGGGGAATGGTGTCTTATTCCCAACAAGTGGTATCAAGAGCTTCGGTTCGGTGGGATTTATTCTTAGTATGCTCTGTGGTTGCAGTCTAGTCTGAACTTCCACATCAGAAAAGAATTTTGTCCTGTGGCTTGAGGTTGAGCTTTGGTTGCTGTTGTTGTTGCTGGAAGGCAGTGTGACACTGTGAGAGGTTGAGTTATACTATTTCATTATACAGTTGCAACAATGTCAGGATATTCAAGTGCTGTGAAGCTTGAAATAGAGAAATTTGATGGAAGAATCAATTTTGGCTTGTGGCAAATACAAGTCAAGGATGTGTTGATACAATCAGGTTTGCACAAGGCGTTGAAGGAGAAGATCTCTGGTTGCTCTCTCTATGAGAGAAGATGATGTTCTCTAGAAGACAAGAAGTATCCTCATGGTATTACCGCACTGCCATGGATAAGGATAAGTTGTGGCAATCGGGTCCACAATTGCACACGGGCATTGGTTGGCGTTGAGATGCAAGGTGTGTGGCGGAGTTAGGTCGATGGCTGAAGAACTTCCAGAAAAAGCCAATTTGAAAATTGCACCATGAATTTTCAGCAAGGTTTCGATCTGTACCAAGGCAAAATGCTTGGAGTGGTCTAATTCCAAGTGAGTATACTTTCATGGTGGAGTATGATAGTTCTCTGAACTATGATTGTCGGTATAGACAATGGCAGCAAAGAATTGTCGGTGTTGACAATGGAAGCTGAAGATGTGTGACTATTTCAATCAAGGTGGAGATTGTTAGGATTTGGTTGAATTAGTCCCACATTGCTTAGGATAGCAAATGGAGTGGGTGGCCTAGGCTATAAATATGAGGCTAAGTTCTCCATTTGTTTTTGCACCAGTCAGAAACACTTTAAGCTTGTATCTGATTTTTCTTTTCCTCTGTACTCTTTATTAGAGAATGTTGTGAGGTGTAGTTAGATATTTGCTTTGAGAGAGTGTGGGTGTACTGGGGTGCCGGTGAGAGAAAGAAGTCTATGTGTTGTAACAATTTTCACATTGTGATATTCTCTGGTTGTCATTTGACAACGGCCGTAGTTTTTTCTCCGGTAATTGGAGTTTCCACGTTAAATTCTTGTGTTGTGATTGTGTCTATTTTATTTCTCTGTCAAAGGTGTTTTCTCAAGGGGGAGTGGTGTCTTATTCCCAACAGTAATCCCTTACAATATAGGAATTTCAAAATTAATCCAAAGATTCGATACCTAAAATGTAGAAAGTAGGTGACTCAATCGAATAAGAATTAAATTATTTTTTTTGCAATAGAAGGCAGATTAGAATGCCTGGAATATATGTAGGAGCTTAGTGTAATATAGTCAGCTAAGAAGGTATAACTCAAAGAAAAGCCCTCTACTCTATCTGACTACCAAACTAATAGTTAAGCTCTCATTAACAAGTGATAAGTATAATGCTAGCTTATTAGCATAATACTAGCTTCAGTCTCACCGTGTCAGGGAACTAGTTTCTAATCATAGTATATACTATAAAAGTTCATACACTTAAAATTCTATAGTTCAACTGTTCTTCAGAAATTCCAGACTACTTGATGCAGACATCAAAACCCCATAATATACGTCCCTAACAGGCTGCAAGATTACAAGCTGACGGAGAGAATCCAAGGTCTGCTAGTGAAGGAAGAAAAGGGGAACAAGTGCAAAAATGGGGATGAACTGGAGCATGTACAATTAATTAATAACTATCCACCAATAACTATTTATATACAGTTCTAATCAATAATAGATGAATCCATCAATAACCTTTAACTATCCACATATACTAGATACAACTAATACTTCCAAGCAAATGAAACAAGGTTGAAAAGCACTTATGTCTTGATGTGGTACTCGTGCTGGTGAGAATTAAATGAAGTTACAACTTTACACCTTATGGATGCAGCATTGCAGTTTACCACATAGTCCACATTATCTTGGCCTAGTGAGATATCTTGTTACGTTCAATCAACTTAAAATAAAGATAAAAAAATGATATAAGTTAACAACAACAAAAGCCAAAGGAAGTGTTTTTATATTAGTTAGTTATTTTATATATATCTTTTCATATAACTTCTAACAAGACTTAAGTATAAATTACATGGCGATTAGTTAATAAACACATGAATATTTACCTTCACCTCATCAAGTATTTTCTGTGAGTACTACGTGTCTGTACTTGTTGTAAACTCAAATCTAAATTTAGTGGTGTATCTTCGGTCCCATTGAAACAATTCCTAAAATTTTAACACTATAAACTAAAATTTATGTTGGGTTTCATCCAAAAAATATGAAGCAGGACATCAAGGTTTTTTATATTAGGAGAAACAATCATACCTTCATCATTGAAGCAAGTGCATGACCAATGGCTTGAGTGAGGTGTCTGTGTCTAGAGAAAGCATCCAGCCATAATTGTATACGGGACTCTTTGAACCACAACTGTCTTGAAAAAGATGTAGCGTGGTCCAACGAAGGGAATGGAGAAGCATCTATCATCTTCTCTACGAACCAGTAGCTTTGGTAAACCAAAAAGAAGTCTCGGATCTCCAATTTCACAAGTGACTATGATAATGGGGATAGGAATTCTAATTATCAATCCTTGCTAGGACTTTTGTTAATTGTTATTTTATTTCCTTGTTATTTACATTACTTGTTCCTTATTTCAAAACCCAAAAAGATACTTTTCCATAACCAGTTATAAGTACACTTCCCTGCAATTCCTTAAGAGACGACTCGAGCTTCAATACTTCGGTTAATTTTATTGGGTTTGCTTAAGTGAAAAACAAATTAAATTTGATTGAGGTTTAATTTTCGGTTTAGATCTATACTTTTAACGCGATTATTTTTTTGAAATTCATTACCGACGATTTTTCCTCCATCAGAAGGCATCCAGCCATGATTGTATACAAGACTCTTTGAACCATAGCTACCTTGCGAAGGATGTTGTGTGGTCCAACGAAGAGAATGGAGATGCATCTGTCATCTTCTCTATGAACCAGTGGCTTCTGGAAACCAAAATGAAGTCTCGGCTCTCCAATTTTCCTGATAGGCCACAGACATAGAAAGAATGTACAAGGACAATATAAAAATGTGATTGTAGGAAGACTTGAAGGAGAGGATACAACATGGTCAAAAACCGGTTAGATAAAAGAGAAATTTATGAGAGAATAAGTTTTTAAATATCTAAAATAACTCAATCAATTCAATCTATTGTCTACTGATATGACCAAAATACAAGACACTCAAAATCATTGGTGAAGCATGATAGTAATATTTATGCAGAATCTCATATGAATATGAGCTAAATGTATGACGGAAAAATGTATTTATGAATCGGCGGTCTCATCACAATCTTCAACGCCGTCATTAGTGGATTCTTCTAAATCGCCATCTCATGTCAACCGCAGGCAAGCTAGTCATACAAGGCTGGGGATGAAGGTCGACCTCACACTTCATAATCTTCAGCCATGTCAAACAAATCTCTTGGCTTCACATGGACTACGACACTCCATCCGTTGTCAACCTCATCATCCACGTAGAACACAAGACGCGACTCAGATGCCAAGATGTGTGGCTCGTCGTCTTCTCGATTACCGGTGTGAATCGGTGTGGCAAAGTTGACATAGGTATGGCCCAATACGTCTTGTCGTATGCCTCTGCCCGACGTGATGTCTGCCCAAAGACACTTGAACAAAACTACCATGAATTGACCACTGTAGTTTAGCTCAATGATGTCTACTAATCTCCCGTAATACGAGACACCACCAACAGCAACATTGCTATCCCGTTTGCTTGCATAACTTCTAGTATATGAAGTGACATAAACCCCGCTATTCTGTGTTTTCATCCTTTCCTCCCTCGACATGGTTCTAAATTTATAGCCATTAACGTTGTAAGCCTTAAATCGTCTTGCTTGAGCAATGGGACTACAAGCAAGCCACTGCAACTCATTCGAATAACTGGTGCTTCCAAAGGGAACCTGGCATGAAACAATTAGACCCAAGACAGCACCAAAGGATATTCGGATCCTGATATACAAAGGATTACCTCATGCTTGAACCAGTTGGGAAACTCTCCGTCCACAACAGGGAGAGGGGGTTGCTAACTCAATGGTCATAGAGTACTCGGCTTTTAAGTGCGACTCTATTTTTTACACATTTTTATGAAGCAATTGTTTCGTCCATAGACTCGGTAGGGTTTGTAAGACCACGACTGATCCAGAAAGGAATGAATGGAAAAAGCTGCATGTCGTATCAATAGCGAATTATAAAAGGATCTCATTCTTATTGGATCGGACCATTTTTTTGTTTGAATTTGTGAACAAAATCAGTTGGGTTTAAGTAATAAAGGGATAGAACTTGGCAACTCCAATTATAGAGAAACAAAAAGCAACGAGCTTTCATTCTTTTTAATCGAATGATTACCCCATCTATTTAAAACGTTTTTAAAAATATATTAGTGCTTGATACGGGAAAAGCTTTTCCCATGAATGGATTATTTATTTTTGTTAGGGTTAAGTTCAATTTTGGTTCCTAACGTAGGGGTCGAAAATTTGATTCGTCCCCAACTTTTTTTTTGCTACAAAATGGTCTCCAAAGTTTCAGTTTGTTTTAAAATAGTCCGACGGACGAAAATACCCTTCCCTCCCCTCTTCTTCCTCAACACCCATCTTCTTCCTCAACATTAACCAGAAACCAGAAGCAGATGCACAAACCTAGAAGAACAACAATGGATCAAAGCAGCATCAAAATTCCAAATTCAAGCCAAATCAAAACTCAGAACTCAAAAAAATCATCATCATCAAAACTCAGAACTCAGAAAAAATCATCATCTGAACTCAAACAAACAACAATAAAAATAGCAAGAAATAGAAGAACAACAATAATAGAAGAACAACAACCCAGAACTCAAAATCATCGTCATCTTCAAAACTCAGAACCCAAAATCAGAAAAACGAAAACCCATAACTTAGAACTCAATGGATAATGGAATCAAAAGAACAACAACACAAACCATATTGATAATCATAAGCATGCAGAAGCAGCAGAACCAGAAGAAACCACAAGAAACCAGAAACCAGAAACCGGCGAGGAGCAGCGACCCCGGCGGCCGAGCGAAGAGCGACGGCGTCCGTGAAGACCGGTGGCGGCGGCGAGGACCCTTCCCATTCCCCCTCTTCTTCCCGAAACCCCCCTCCCCCCTTTTCTCCCTTCGCGTTCCCTTCCCCAATTTTTTAAATGAGGGGTAATTTGGTAATAAAAAAATAAAATTGGTAAAAAGGACGATTTTAAAACAAACTGAAACTTTGGGGACCATTTTGTAGAAAAAAATTGGGGACGAAACAAATTTTCGACCCCTACGTTAGGGACCAAAATTGAACTTAACCCTTTTTGTTATGAGTCCTAATTATTAGCTATTCTCTATTAGGGGGTGGCGATCAATGTGTAGAAGAAAGAGTATATTGATAAAGATATTCTTTTTTCCAAAATCAAAAGAGCGATTAGGCTGAGGAACTCTACCATCTCTGATCCATTTGACACGTGCAATTTCTTTTCTGTCGATACGTCCCGCAATTTGTACTTGAATTCCTTTTGTCCCCACCTGTTCAGTTAATTCAATAGCTTTTTTCATTGCTTTACGAAACGAAACTCTATTCCTTAATTGCCCGGCTATAAATTCTGCAAGAATATTAGGATGTCCATAAGAGTTTGCAATTCTTGTAATAGCAATGTTCAGTTTTCGGTTCACACAATTGAGTTTTTTTTGTAAATTCATCTGTAGCTCTTCTATTCTTCCAGGCTTACCCTCAATTAATAACTTTGGAAATCCCATTCTATGTGAGCCTGAGATCTTGTTTTATTTCGCAACTTTCTCTTTGTGATGGCTCTAAACTCATTGTGCACACAAAAGTTGATTGTTGGTCAGTACTCTCAATACCATATTGGCTCACTTCATACAAGTAGAACTCACACTCCATACTTACCCCAAGAATTTCTCTACAGCAATGTAATTGACCAGTACATGGCGATGTGCTTGAAGGTTTTCGGTTGATGTTAGAGTAAAAAAGGAAGCAGCCCCGACTGCCTTTCCAACCTCTGGGAACATGCTGGCAATATCGCTTGGCAAAGCTTCGCTCGGCCGATCATCAACGCACGTAGGTCGGTTGATCCTGGTCTCGACATTATCTAGGTACCTTGAACAGAATGTGAGAATCTCCTCGGATAAGTAGCCCTCTGCAATTGAGCCTTCCGGTTGTGCCTATTACATACGCACGTAATGCTTGAGACGATATAGGTACCTTCGAGAACATAACAAGTAAACTACTAGAACCAGGCTATATTAACGAAACATATCGAGAAGGCTAATACAGATTTCTACCTCTCAATTTGGTACATCCACCGGTAATGCACTGGGCCACCGAGATGTACCTCATCGACTAGATGCACCATTAGATGAACCATGACTGTGAAGAAGGAAGGTGGAAATATCATCTCCATGTGACACAGAGTATGGACCACACGATCCTGAAGTAGAGGAAGTTGCTGAGGATCTATGGATTTATTGCATATTTGTCGGAAAAAGATTGATAACTCTGCCAAGACGGCGGACACTAGGGTGGGCAATACATGTTTTGACCTAATTGGCAATAGATGTTCTATTAGAATGTGGCAGTCATGACTCTTTAAGCCCAATAACTTGCGCTGTTTTAAATCAACACAGCGAGAGATATCGCTAGAGTACCCGTCTGGAAAGACCACATTCTTGATGGTCCTCAGAAAGACATCCTTCTGTGGATTGGACATGGTAAAGACTGTAGAGGAATACTTTCCACCTTCAAGTGGCCACATGTCATGCTTGATTCCCATCAACTGGAGATCTTTTCGAGCTTTTAGGTGGTCTTTGGATTTACCACTCTTGTTCAACATGGTGAAGACAATGTTATCACACAGATTCTTCTCTATGTGCATCACGTCTAGGTTGTGACGTAATTCGTTGTTCTCCCAGTATGGGAGGTCAAAGAAGATACTCCTCTTTTTCCAAGGAGACTCGTCTTGCACCACGGTCTGCTGTCCGCGTCTTCTTTTACCAGCAACCGATTGCACCTTGCCAAGTGAGACGTGCACACCCTCTAACTGTCTCGAGATATCCCTGCCAGTCAGTTTTACAGGTGGGATCTGTTCTCTACCTTACCATCAAATCTAGGCCGATCCTGTCTATATCTGTGATCGTGATTCAAGAAGCGACGGTGACCCATGAAACACCATTTCTGACTGAAGGTAAGTCGCTTACTCTCGGCATCCAAATTACACGTGGGACAAGCTCTCCCGCTGTACGTATTCCAGCCAGATAAATTGCCCAAGCTAGAAAAATCGCTGATAGTCCACAGCAAGGCAGCATGCATCTTGAACGTTTTCTTCTCACTAGCGTCGTACGTATCAACACCAGCCTACAACTGCTTCAACTCATCGATCAGGGACTGTAGGTAGACATCTATGTCCTTGCCAGGCATTTTAGGACCGGAAATAATCATGGAGAGAATATAGTTAGTTTGTTTTGATGCAAATCCACGGGAGTAGGTTGTACGGAATAAGAATAACTGGACATATTGAGTACTTCGAACTCAGATTTCCATAAGGATTGAAGCCATCACTGGCCAAGGCTAAGCGAACACTCCGTGGATCGCCACAAAATTCAATATATCTCCTGTCAAATACTTTCCAGGCCTCGCCGTCCCTGGGATGCCTCAAAGAACCGTCAGAGTTGGTTCCTCTCTTGTGCCACAACATGTCCACGGATGTCTTGCTGGACATGAATAATCGCTGCAACCGTAGAATCAGAGAAAAGTAACGGAGAATCTTTGCCGGCAGAGGTTTCCCATTCTTATTGACAACAACGTTGATCCTTACTAGAGAATTCTTTCGGGTCTTTTGCTTCCACCTGGATGCTCCACGCCATTTGCATCTAGACAGGTCTTGGTCGGAGCCCTGATATAGCATACAGTCATTTGGACATGCATCTATTTTCTTGTACTCAATACCGAGCTTCCTTATGATCCTCTTGGCATCATGCAAGGTCTTCGGAATCTTTGCATGCTCAAAGGCATCCCCCCATAGCTCTAGAATCAACCCGAAAGCCTTGTCGCTCACTCCACACATGCACTTTATATGGTACAGCCTCACCAAGAAAGACAGCTTCGAGAATCTTGAGCATCCCAGATATAATTTATGCTCGCCGTCCTCAAGCAAGTCATGAAAGGTACGAGCCTCGCGGCTAGGTTCATCAAATAAGTACGGCAACCTCTTCGCAATGTCTCCAACATGCTCATTCATCGAGTCTTCATCATCACTCTTCAGTCCCGACAAGTTGAAGGCGTGATGGACCATATCACGCATTTGATCTCCTGAATTTCCAGTGGGTTCTAGTTCTTCTCTACCACTGGATCTCTCGTTTACGATCCTCTCACCGTGATGTAACCATAAAGGTATAGTTAGGGGGAAAGGGTTTCATCAGAAGATGATCATATGCATCCTCTCTAGTTTGAAAAAACCGGAACCTACACAAAGGACATGGACAATGTATCATCCCATCGGATGATGCATTGGAAAATGCAAAGTCAAAGAATCTATTTAGACCATCCCTGTAATCTGCACTACCTCGTGGTTTTGTAATCCAGCTCTTATAAATGTCTAATTTAATGAAATAGCACAAACAAAGGAATAAACTGTAAACAAAGACATAAAACAAACAAAAATGGTGATAAAAAATGGGCTATGTCCGAAGAACTAATAACAGTTTATCACAATTATAAAATAGGGGAGTAGAATAAGAGTTGAATTCGAGAAATTATTACAAGCAAAATCATGTAGCACACAAAAAATATTGGGTAGGTTACTTATTTATTGCAAAATTCTGTACTTTCTAAAAAATTACTGGCAGAAAGAATTGCTAATCCCAAGTCTAAAAAATGAAAAGATAAAGAAAAGCTTCCATAAAAAATGAGGAAAAAAAACACAGGAGTAAAAGTTAGAATTAAATAATAATTAAAAATAGTCACTAAAAAAAATAATAATGAAAAATAAGGTGTGAAATTGTTGAACGGAAAATAACGCACGAATGATTAGATTGCATTATAATTCCTTTATAGCCTTTGTTATCTTTTATTGCCGGATACCCAAACCATTTCAACTAAAAAGTTGGAGGGCCCTTGGATGCTAAATTGTAATCATTAGAAAAGTATGGTAACCGCATCTCTTAATAGTAATGTGGCCTTTCTCAAGGTGCATATCTGACCCGCATGGATATGAAAGAAGCTTTGAAATTTTTAGTGCGATTTAGAGAAATATGCAGCCGGCTTAATTTTAACTATGTTCAAATTTCGACCACAACTGAAAAAATATAATTTAGTGCAAAATATTAAGCATGAAATCCCATTTAAGTAAGAAAATAATGCAAGTATTAACTTAATTCAAATGTCATGAAATTATTTTTTTAAAAGTTTAACTCAATAGAACGAAAGACATAAATAATTATAACAGAGGGATTATAAGCAATGCACCATCAAGCAGAGAAAATCATTAACCAAATGGACCTAGTAACTGTATTCTCATCTTCCCAACCCCTTTGATCCCACTTACTCTCAGATCCTGGACATAGTTTACCTCACCCATGTCAACGATAATGAAATTTGCAATACCAGTATCCTCGCTGGCCTTGTGTCGAAGGTTAATACTTCAAGTCATTCATCAACTCACATTCAAGAATATTCTACCATCCACCTTGTTTTTATCAAGGATAAGTATAGACCTTTAATGAACTAAAATTTTTAAAGTCTTTTAAGTTGTAGGACACATTCAAGAATAATTTATTTTTATTTTAAGAAATTAATAAATTATTCTATTATTGTTTAATTCTAAAAAATTAAAATAAGAAACTAAATTTAAACAAATAAAATTGTAAAATGTACATTTATTAAATTCTATAAAATAAAAAAATATTAAATAAAAATTAATAATAATTTAAATATTAAAATTTTATTTTTATATTTTAATTAAAAAATTTGAGT
>NC_029794.2:6482325-6487758 GCF_000816755.2 Arachis ipaensis | reverse complement strand
TTTTATTATTTTTTACCATTTTTTATACACGTATTTATCATTATTTTTTTTAATTAAGTGAAATAAAGATAAGGAGAGAGTACTACATGTACTCCATAGAATAAAGAAAAAGACACGTGGATAAAAATTATGTAGAATAAAAAAGTAACTATATAAAGAATAAAGAAAAATTAACTAATAATTACATTCTTAACCGAAATATATATATACTGAATTTGTTGAATAATATGTGGATAGTAGTTATCAACTTGAGTACACATGTATACAACGTATGAATTTCTATAGGTTGACTTCAATTTATGTTTCTTGGTTAATAACTTTTACAAATAAGACTTAATGTTGTTTTGAAAATATAGCTGAAGAATATTAAGCATGGCTGCTCCTACTTAATTATTGATTAGTTATCTATTAAGCCCCTTTGATCTGAGCATGCTTAGATTGAGAACAATAATAATAAATTAGAATCATCACACTCATAACAAATAACAAAGTTTGAAAGAAAAATAACTTTGATCAAAGTGTGCTCTAGAAGCTTCTCCTCAGAGACAATTTTGCAATTTTTTTGCACAGTACTTAGCAACAGACACCGTTGAAGATCCTCTACACGCTTTCAGTTTCAAATAAATCTGCATTAAAACACAATTTCCAAAACCCAAAAGAAAATAACAAAAACATGCAGTTACTGCAAGAATATGCTTTCCACTAGAGATCCCAACAGGGTTCCATAAAAACAAAAAGAAAGAAGCATGAAAACTTAAGGAGAGAAATGGATGAGTACTGTGGTATCTTAAATCACAATCAGCTATATGACTGTGTCAAGGAATATATTTATCAAAACAATAACATCACGTGGTATTTAACTAATACCCTACACTCCAACTTTTTTTTCCCTTCTCCCATGTACCAAATCATAAACATTGCAAAACTAATTGGTACTCCACCAACCTACCATCAAATATATTAGCCCTGTTTTCTTAGTTATTCCATGACTTAAAAAATTAAAGATACCACAAATAGAAATCCAGTATTTGTGAGAAACACATTAACAACGTAGTTAATACTTTGACCACAAATCTAACTGGAAATCCCAACTTTCTGCAGGGAACAAGCATAATAGAACAGAGATAATGGGAATGACAACTGAATTATTAGGGTACTCTTATTTGGATTTGAACCATAGAAGGAAGATGCTATAACAGTGATAATTATAGTAACAATAATGAAGCATATAATTGAGTTCTTCCAAAATTTTGGCTTCATTTGCAATGAAACAGTAAACTGCATTAACCAAAAATGAAAAAGAAAGAGGAAACTTTCGCCAAGGCAAAGAAATTGAAGTCAATTAAATAAATGATAAATTAAATTAAACACGCACAGTCTATAATAAGTCCATTATTATTCATATATGTAAAAACATCAAAATCCTGTACAACAATTTCTCTACCAATATTTAAAATATAATCAAGCTAAGCTAGCTAGCTTTCTAAATTAATTAAGTACTATTTTCTAATTTCACGTAAATAATAATACAAATGCAACTTCTCTATGTCATTGCCATAATGTTGATCACAACAGTTACCAATCACACAAATATAAAATGGGATATAGGGTCATGTGTCTATATGTTTGTTAGAACTTAGATAGGCCTCTTGATTTTAACATTCCATTCATGAATCAGATGATACCATGCATAAATGCTGCAAAACATGGAATAGAACTAGGCACAATATAAAGAAAATATAATCAATAAGCTTTCATGTTTTCAATGAATCGGACACAATAAACCAAAAACTCCAATAATGCATCTATCTCAGGAACTAAACGGCAAGAAGAAATTGTAAAATTGTACAATGACATGCACAAGCATCAAAGAGATTCAACTAAGCAAGCAAATTTAAAAATATTCCATCAAAACCATTTGGATGGATCAAAGTTATCAGATGTAAATTTTGAAGAAATAAAATGTTCTCCTTTTCTAGCAAATTTGTTTAAAATAAAGACCAAGGTGTAAAGCACAAATAACCCACCAGCAACACATCATATGAAATATAAAAATACCAATGTTCACTTGTCACTTGAAAAAGTCAATAACAAAGTGCCAGTTCCAGATACATTTGTAGCGTATTGAGAATTGGATTGTGAGACAAGAATCAATCCAACAACAAAAGTTTCACAAGGTTACAGTGTACATAAAGTATCTATGAACTTAGTATCAGAGCAGATAAAATTGCAAAGCAAACTATCTAACCCAGAGAATTCAGATTAATTGAAAACTAAATGTATTTATCTAACGAATTCAGACTATCTAAACAGCATCAATTAACCCCAATTAATAGAAGATATAGAAAAATTCCTTTTCAGAATCCTGAACCAAGAATGAAAACAAGAAGGAAAGTTCAGTGTGGAAGAACAAACCAGTGACAAGGGAGAGGCTACAATAGCTCAGATTGGCTCACGGTGGAGGAGGGTGTAATGGTGTCGCGCACGATCGAGGATATAGGAAACTTCGATGCCGGTGAGAGAAGCACGGATGGGGGCTCTGCGACTCGAAAACCCACACAGAGGCGCAGGGTAGAGCTGAGGAGAGGGATTTCGCACACTGTGGATGAGGGGGTAGGGTTTCAAGAACTGTGGATGGATCAACAGCAATGGCGCACGGTAGAGCAGCGAAGGCAGTGTTTGGCGCGCTACGAAGCTCAACTCGCGGGTTTCTTCAAAATTGGGAGAAATCAAT
The DNA here is from genome assembly GCF_000816755.2 of Arachis ipaensis. Classification (NCBI taxonomy): domain Eukaryota; kingdom Viridiplantae; phylum Streptophyta; class Magnoliopsida; order Fabales; family Fabaceae; genus Arachis; species Arachis ipaensis. The sequence continues at coordinate 6,485,024 of NC_029794.2, read as the reverse complement.
TAGTGGTTAGAATATAAAAAGGGGAATTGAAAAATGAATTAAGATAAGAACCTCACCTAGCGGCATTTCTTGCCGCGGTCGCTGGGGATATTGCGGCACAGGGAGAGTGGGTTGTTTCGCGCCCCTGCTCCCTCTCTTGTTCGCACCGAACAGATAGGATTATCCAAAGAAGCTTGAAGATATGTATGCAAATTTGGCAGCGTTTTCCACTGCCCAACCGCGATACAGGACTGTTTTGCGGCTTCTACCTGACCGCTGCTCAACTCTGCCGCGATCCTTTCAATCTGCGGCGATTATGGCCACCACCGCTACTTACCCGCCACTACTCTCCGCTTCTGCCGTAGTGTATGTATTTTAAATATTGTCTATCTGGATGACCCCTTAAAATTTTTGTTGATGTTTATGGCTTCTGCTTGAGTATTTGTTGGCATATCATATCTATTTTACTCAACTCTTTATTTTATTTCCTTAATGCGTGACATACTATTTTTTCAATTGTACTTAAAAGTTTTTCCAGCTATGGCTCTGTCCTTTGGAAATAATGTACAAAATGGTAGAAATTCAAATCTCACAAGTACAATACAATTAATCGAACGTGTTCTTACTGCCTTGCTCTATTGGCCACTAATTCATTTGGCTGGAGCAGCTACTAACAGTTCATTAGAATATACTAAATAAATAGTTGCATGTTATCAGCTTAAGCTTTCATCATTAATTGCATGAAGGTTATGGTTATTGCTTATATTATTCTTGGTAATTCCCTTGAAGAAAAAATAAAAATTAAAGGGCACTAAAGATAAAGAATCAATGACTTTTTTGGTATTTAAAAAATATCATTTAAAAGAAAAATTAGACTACGAGATTGATTAATGACATTATTATCTTTTAAAACAATATTTCAGTCTTTTTTTTATAAATTTTAAAATTTGTATTAATAATCAAGAACAAACCAATAACGAATTAGATCTTCCATTAATCGTAATAAATATTTTGGCAATCCTAATCAATTAGAATTTTATCCTTGATTCATTACTTTCGTAAACGCTCGTGAAATCGTGTTTCTTGAAAATTCAATCGATTGGTATTGCTACACAATCGATTGAATTTTGTCAGCCATGTAAGTTTTTTCTAATTCAATCAATTGTTCTTGTTACCCAATCGATTGAAGTTATCAAAGCAACATGGGTTTTCACAATTCAATCGATTGGTTGTGTTACCCAATCGATTTAATTCTTCAAAGCAATATAAATTTTTACAATTTAATCGATTTGTTGTAGTACCTAATCGATTGAATTGTGCACTGCGTCATATATTATGCCATCCTAAATTTTTCTGCTCGTGTTTATAAATTATTATTTTATTATTCATCTATCTTATCTTTAAAATTCTATCTTCAATTTTTAAGTTTTTATTTTGATTTAGATATTCTAATCTTATTTTTCTTTAATATTAAGATCATAAATTGGTGAATAATCTATCATCAATTACTTAATCCTACAATTGAAATTGTTTATCAATCTCCTTGATTATCAATTTTTTTTATGATTTTTGTTCATCATTTATCTATCTACTTAATATCCAATTTTTCTTCATTGTTTATCCATCTCTTTAATATCCAATATTTATCGTTGATTATGCGATAATCACAGTTGCAGCAATGGACAGAGATCCAATCAATTTCTTCATTGTAGTGTTCAAAAAATAATCCATTATTTTGATTAAAAAATTTGAGATTAATCAATAGAATCTCTAATGTTGCAATTGTTCGTTTCGATTCTTTATTCATGAAATTGATTGTGTAATAAAAAATATATTTTTTTATCTTTTAGTAATTCACATACATTGAGGAATACTAGAAAGTAAATAAAATTTATTATTTTTTATTATTAATTAGTTAGCAATATTTAAAACTGTGAACTTAAAATGTATTATTGGATTATTATACTAAAAGAATTTATATAGTTTATATTTTTTTTTTGTCATTTTGAGTCCCATTATAATGTACGCTCAACGTTTTGATGGTATTTATATAGCTTATATTCCATGGTAAATCAAATTAGATTAATTCGATTTATGGAATTGGTTGAGCGTCGCAGCAAATCGAATCAATTAGCATTTTATCAAATCTCTAAATCGAAGCAATTAGCTACGAATTATATCACGGATACTCACCTTTGAAGACAAAAACGTTCAATAAAAGATATTTTGGGACCAACTTAAAATATTACTCAAAATTATAATATTTTAAAATTAAATATTTAACTACCAAGTCTAACAATTCAAACACTTCCATTGGATACGTTTATTTGTACTTCTTAAAAAAACATAAACGATCGATTGGGTAACACAACCAATCGATTAAATTGTGAAAACCCATATTGCTTTGATGATTTCAATCGATTGGGTAACAAGAACAATCGATTGAATTAGAAAAAATACACATGCCTTGCAAAATTCAATCGATTGTGTTATATGTCCAATTGATTGAATTTTTAAGAAACACGATTTTATGAGCGTTTACAGTTGTAACGGATCAAGGATAAAATTCTAATTTATTAGGATTGTCAAAATATTTATTACGATTAATGAAAAATCTAATTTGTTATTATTTTTGTTCTTTATTATTAATAAACATGATAGATGAATGATAAAATAATAATTTTTAAAATAAAAAATAGATTTTATAATTAAATAATATA
>NC_029794.2:6481338-6482192 GCF_000816755.2 Arachis ipaensis | reverse complement strand
TTTATAATTAGAATCAAATAAAAACTATTTAGCAGTTATTAAAAAACTTAAAAAATATATTTTGTTATGGAACCATTTAATGGTCCAAACATTTTTTGGACCATCAAATCATCTGTCGTGAGAGTGTAAAACGTTTTACAAAGTCGTACAATCACATTCCTTCTTTTGGATGATCACTTATGTAATCAATGTAAAAAGTGTATTACCTAATTAGATGTACGTGTATATAAAACTATTTTAAAATAATAATATATCAAAATTAAATTTTATATAATATATATATTACCATACAATATGTTTGATTAAATGTTTGAATATAAAGTATAACAGTTCATTAAAATACACCAAATAAATAATAGTCGCTTTTAATAATAGTAGACTAACTCTAAACAAAAAAATGCCTTATATTTTTCCCCTAAATTTTGAAGGGTAATCAAACATAGCCTTATTTTATTAGGGGAGGATCAACCATTTATGACATATATGGAATGATGAGGGTTTAGCAACATATATGTTATCAGACTTCAATATCAGTGTCTGTAAGTATCACTTGATTCCAAGCCTTTTTAACGCCATCAGTAGTTGTTTTGAAAGGTCAGATTTCAATTCAGATTTTAAAAGACAATCATGATATAATATAAATTAATGACTATATACATTACATGTATGCTAAAATTAGCCATTAAAATTAACTACTAATATAAAATACATATTCAAAATAAATTAAATTACACATGTATTTATACATAAATATATTGATAACTGATTTTAGTAGCTAATTTTGATATACAAATAGCATTTTGGCATACGAATAATATTTTTAATTTTTTATATAGTATTTTTTTTAGTACTCA
>NC_029794.2:6480589-6481215 GCF_000816755.2 Arachis ipaensis | reverse complement strand
CTATTGCAACATAATAATAACCCAGCTATGAGCAATCTCCTTTAATTTGTTTGCACCAAAAAAAAAAATGAAGATGGTAATAATAAGTTTACTTAGCGTGCTCTCGGTACTAAGCATAATGTGTGATGATGGCTTTCCATCAGATTACCTATATGGTCAGAACGCTGCACGAGCAGATGTTGGGGTTAAGCCATTAAAGTGGAGCAAGCAGTTAACAAGAATGGCTGAAAAATTCTTGAATAAACACATTATACACTGTCTCCAGGGGCAATTAGTAGCACGCTATTCTATTTATCACGGCCAAAACACTGCACGTATTCCAGGATTCGAAAACCTTACAGCAATACATCAGGCTGTGGAGATGTGGGTGGAACAGAAACGGTACTACGACTACGAATCCAACTCTTGCATTGGTGGTGGTAATCTTTGTCATTCCTACACTCAAGTTGTTTGGAAAGATTCTAAGGAGATAGGGTGTTCTAGAGTTACCTGCCGAATTGGAGGCTCCCTTGTTGCATGTATCTATCGCCCTCTAGGCAATGTTGCAGGTCAACGTCCCTACTAATTAATTAAACAATTCTTCACTAAGGTTGTGTTTGTCAATTTTTTTTTTTTTTTGGTCCTTT
>NC_029794.2:6476716-6480565 GCF_000816755.2 Arachis ipaensis | reverse complement strand
TTTGGGTCCTTGTGTGCTTAGCTTCTTATGTGTTATGTGTCCATCTTTTAATTTGCAATTAATATTGTTCAAGATGGTCATTATTTATCTAGCACTCTCCAATTTAATAATCGATTTAATTGGTGTCAAACTTGAGAAAAGACCAAGTTATTGGTCCATTATTAAATTATTTTAGCAGTCATTAAGCTAGTCAATGGGAATAAGGGCCGTTTGGATAGATTCATAAGTAATTTTTTTTAACTTTTAACTTATGAAAATGTGTAGTATTAATGTCTGGTACAATTTTCAATGTAAAGTTACAACTTTCTAAAAAGCTATTTTAGTGCTTAAGGAGAAGTTAAAAAAAATGACTTCTCTTATAATAAAAGGTTTTTTTTATCACTTTTCTCTTAAAATAAGTACTTTTAAAACTAAAAAACTAAATATAAAATAACTTATTTATAAGCTACTTTTAATATAAGCATTTATTATTTAAGCTATTTCTTCAAAAGTAATTTAATTAAGTTATTTATCTAAACGGGGCTAAGTGTCTCAGAAAACACTCAAATTTTCTAAAAATTTATGAGCTGAAAAGATTAAATTAGAGAATTCTTTTTATATAGATGTATAAAAGACAATAGAAGTGCTAATTTTCCGATTAAAAAGAGTATAAATTTAGAGAAGATTTTTTTATTTTGGGACTAACTTTTTTTAGAATTAGTCAAAATCTTCGAAGAAATACTAGAGGGATTATCTTATCCCCACTGATTTGCGAGTAATTCTGTTTTCTTTTAGATTATAATCTATGTCAAAATTAAAAAAAAAAAAAACAAATATTATATACTCAAATTTATTTTTTTTTCAGTGAAGGCAATATTTTTTACTTTTAAACTATTATTAGAATAATAAATCTCTTTGTTATTCAAATAAAACCAATATCCTCTGCTCTTTTGAAAAATATTATAATATTTTTTAATTTATTATTTAAATTAAGTGCCTCACTATTATCATGACATAGCGCAGCCGAAGCTTTACTCTTCAGTAAAACAATGGCAAATTGAAGGGGCAAATTAAATGCCTCACCACGTTATTACGAAAGAGTGCCGCTAAAGGTCATTTGTGGTTTTTACTTGTATAATTGATTCTCGTCTTGGTCATTAATTTCATTGGTCTAATATTTAATATTTTATTATAATTACTTTCATTTGTTGCTTATTATATTCCTAACATGTTATAAAAAGACATTTTATCTAAATATATAGTTTAACACACACGAAAATCCACATTCAATACTTGCCTTCAATTTTTGCAATCATCAAATATTTAAAGAAGAAAATGAAAAGTGTTTTTTTTTTTGGTCCGATAAAAAAAAGCACAAAGAGCAATTAAGATGAAGATATCATCTCCTTCCTAATGATCTGATCAATAACACTACAGAGAATTAAAAATTTGGTATAAGGACGAGAATGACTAGCTGCTGTCTTAGTTAAACGGTCAGCTATTGAGTTTGTTGTTCGTTGAATCAATTGAATTTGAACCACCCAATTTCACTGCAACACTTCAGAAATCTTCAAAAGAAGGTCTGTGTATTCTCTCCGCATCAGAGATGAATCCTTTATATCCAAACTAAACAAAGACTCCTCCAAATTGCGAATAGCTCACACCAAATAATAGTTTCTATCGGAATGCTTGCCGAACAACCCAATAACCATTTATCCGAACCGGCTCGAATAGCACACCCAAAACCAACAAGTTGGTCTCGTTCCAAAAGACTAGCATTACAATTTAATTTAACAACATTAATTGGGAGAGGGCACCAAGAATTACACAAAAAGGGGATGATGTGTCACCTAATTAGAATGCTTAATTGCAGCATACTCAACTGCAAAGTGTCTGATAAGTTTGAAAACTTTTTTCTTGCTCTAAATATCATCTTGATTGAAAATATCATTGTTTCTATCCCTCCAAATCCACCTAAAACTTGCTGCAAAAATCTCTTCATTGGTCCGAAGTTTTAGGTGAAGCCAACTTTAAAAATCCAAGGAGACATTCTAAGTTCGCATTCCCACCTTCAAGCTCTCTCAAATCGGCCTCATTTTATTACAAAGTTTGAGACAGTGTTCTACAAATTCTGGTGCTTCATTACATCTGGGACAAAGATCTGTTGCTATTAAATGTCTTCGGTAATGGAAGCTGGCAGTAAAAATGGCCCCATGCAGAATGAGCCAAATCAACCTCTTGACCTTCTCAGGTATTTCTAAACGGCAGAGCCACAACTAATTCTCATTTGTATTCCATGCAACCTTTCTTTCAAGAAGCTATTCATAATCATTCCTTGTTGAGTAAGTCTTTGAAACATTAGATCCCTAACACCAATTCGGATCACACCCTAAGGTTTTGGAAGACTTCGGTAGTGATAATAAATTTTATAAGTATAATTTCATTCTTTTTAATAGCTCAAATCAAAATTATCTAAAAGACTATCTTAAAATTTACAACTATGTACGTGCAAGCATCTGAGTCCAACCATTAAAATGAGATACAGTAGTGTTGGAAGAACATATTCATATTTTTGTGAATAAATGCCCTGTAAAGTGTAAAGTAGGAAAGGGTCCTAGTGGTAAATATACCGGACTTACTGCACGAAATGTGGGATTTATTATTAGTGGAGTAGATACTGTGACTCTTTGAGTGCAAACAAAAAAAAAATTATGATTACAAATCCAACTTTTATATTGTTGGTAAGAAATCTAGTTGCATTCTCTATGTTCAAGCTGTTTGGGGATGAAACTACTTCTTTAGATTGTGCTAGAGTGAAATGTCACGATATTAAAAAAGGTATTTTTATTAGTTATAATTATCACCTTTTAAACAACTTTTCGACTAAACATTCCTATATAATACGTGAATTACCAAATTATTTAAACTCATCACCTTCCTTATTATGTAAGAATTTAATTTGGCTAGTCTGCTAGTATACAATATAATTAAGTTGTTGGTCTTGCAGTCTTGCTTAATAGATTTGTCAAAGGCTCATTTGTGTGCTTTATGTATGCCTTATGGCTCATTTACTGTTTCACCTCATTAAAATCTGAACTTCTGTAAACCTCTATTATAATACAGTTTGTTTCCTTGTAGCAATATTTATATAAATATTTTATACTTTTGATATTGCTACATATTTTTACATTGATATGGCAGTCATATGTCGTAGCACTGCTTTATGTAAATGTGGTTATGCTTTTTTAGATGATATTTTTGCTCATACCAAACTATCATACTGATTGGAATTATTTAACTTGTTATTATTTTCTAAGATTAGCAACATATGTAGGTGTGGCAATTTTCTTTTTTGAAATTCAGTGACATAAATATAATTTTTCACCTTTTTCAATATATCTTTGATAATAACATCCTCTTTTAATTATTCAAATTTAGCTCTGAAAATCCTAGTTGTTGTATTCGAACGATCCTGCGGAGTTTGAATATAATGTGGAATTTAAAAGTTATTTCTGACCATGATAGATTGCATGTTGTAGTGAGAAAAAATTCGAAATTATTATATACTTGCTATTATTAAATTAATATATTTTTTTTTAAATAATAAATAATGTTACATGTCTCATGATTATTATTATTGGATGATATAGTAACGTTTTTTTACAGTTAGTATTCAAATTAGTTATTTAATAAAATTGGTTCAATAACTCATAAATACATAAAGCGTTATCTATGTTTTTAATTCTAGAATTTGAAAAATATTTATTCATATTCACTACTTGTAACATTTAATATAATATTTAAACTTTTTAAAAAATTACGACACATTTTACCATTATCAAATTTTGTCATTTATTAAATTTTTAATTG
>NC_029794.2:6443652-6476348 GCF_000816755.2 Arachis ipaensis | reverse complement strand
TATATAGTGGTAGTTTTTTATTAAAAGCGAATATTTTTAAAATTTTGTGGGATAAAATTATTTTTAAATAAAAAAGCAACAGAGCTAAAATAGGAATAAGGAATTGGATACCAAACTTCCATATTTTCATTATATATTGGTATAGATGCTATAAAAAATTTATAGAATCAAACTACTCTTACAAAAAGTTTCGTCGACTAAAAAAACCAAGATTTCTGTAGATTAAAAATAAATCAAATAATAGGCTTTTTACTTATTATTTTCATGTGAAAGAGTTTAATTTTTTACTAATAATTAATTTTAATATTTATTTTCTTAGTTTCAAAAATATTCTTAAGTTTTATTTTGTTTCAATTTTGTTCCAAAATTTTTTTATTTACATCGAATATACCTCTGATAGTTAAATTTTCAAAAAATTAAAGATCAATCCAACAAAAATGCATGAAAATTATACTTGATTTACTTGTATTGAAGGTTGTTCTTATGAAATTGTTGTTAAATTAGTCCGAAATTTTTTGAAAAATTAGCCGCCAAGAGTATAGTTGATGCAAATCGAAAATTTTTGGAGTAAAATTGAAACAAAATAACACTTAAGAATATTTTAAAAACTTTTATTAAACTTCAAAGCATAGTTATTAAAACCGAACCGGACCGGACCGGTCAATTCGACTGAAAATCCGGTGAATCGGACCCAACACCGGTCCAGTCCAAAGTTCCAACCGCTTAAAGTAGAAAATTGTATGAACCAATCAAACTCGAAACGACCCGGTAAAAACTGGTCAAACTCGTTGAAGATCGGTCTAACTGAACCACTCGGTCGCAGTTGAAGACGAACTTACAGCGCACTAACATTCTGCAAGTCCACCGTACTCCATATACTCCGACAAGCTTGTGATTTTGGTAAAATCTAAAATGTGTTAGCAAACCTCCAAGCTGCAATGCTACTTACCAACTAAACCACTCGAACCCTTACATGAAGGATGTACCAAAGCTGAACAAACCACCAAGTTGCAATGCTACTTACCAATATATGTACAAATTATAATATATACATAGCATCTTTTATTTTACTTATATTTAATTTATTTTAATTTTAAAGTCACCTATTTTTTAATCAATTATATTTTATTTAAATATAATTTTATATTTAATACAAATTAAACATATAAACAAAAAATTTTATTAATTACAATTTATTTATTTTTTTTATGATTATATGATATCTATTAATATTATTTTTTTAATAATACTTGTAGTATATAATAATAGGTAAAGACTCACGTACAGTTGTCTTCATATGAAGTAGATAGTTGAAAATCATTAGATGATAATTTAGTCTAATTTGTCAAATCATTTAACGATTTTTAAATATCAACTTCACATGAAAACAATTATACTTGAGTAATAATCCAGTGACCCAATAGCCTGACCAGTGATCGGGTTAACTGGTTCGACCAGTAACCCACCGGTTAAACCAGTAACCCAATAATCCAATAGCTTGACTGGTTCGATTACCAGTTCGATTCTGATAACTATGCTTCAAAAATAAAAAAATATACTTTACCCTAATTTAATTGAAACTACAAGCTTGGAATTGACTGAGCTTCTACATAAATGTCATGTCTACCTAATTATATATGCATTTAGTTGAAAGTACTAATAGATTCCATAAGTAATTATAAAAAATTATAAGAAAGAGAGAATCGTTTTAGTTTTAGATTTAATTTTTTTTTGCTATGTGTCAATATTTTATTTGTTGGTCAAATTTATGCCACCCTCACCAAAACCAATGCCACCATAGAACTTCCATATATTTTTGTCTCTTTAACTTTATCCATCTAAGACTTTAATATCAGTGTTGTATCACTTGATTCCAAACCTTTTTAACGCCACCAATAGTTGTTTTGAAAGATCAGACTTCAATTCAGAGGCAAAGTGATGGTGGTTGGTTCAGATATATCAAAAGACAACTATGAAATAATATAAATTAAGTATAAATTATATACATATATAATCTCCTTTAATTTGTTTGCAAACATTATTAAGGGGGAAAAAAAGAATGAAGATGGTAATAATAATAAGTTTACTAAGCGTGCTCTCGGTACTAAGACTCCAATAGATTACCATTGAAGTGGGACGGGGAGTTAGCAAGAATGGGTGAAAGTTTTTGATTAAACACATTGTAGACTGTCTCAAAGGGATATCATCATATCACAAATACCCTATTTTCCTTTTTTTTTTTTGTCTTGTGTGCTTAGTTTCTTATGTGCTGTGTCTATCTTTTCATTTTTTATTAATATTATCTATATATTAAAATCAATCATTATTTATTTACATATAAATATGTGTATTATTTAATTTATTTTTAATATTTATTTTATATTCAACATATATTTTATATTAATGATTAATTTTAATATAAACATAACATAATTATTTCATCTAAAAAATTTGCAAAAAGTATTATTAAATTTAATAATCAATTTAATTAGTATATATATATTGGTCATATAAATACACTCACACATCTATTCACACACATTAACTTAGCCACCACGGCTAGAATTCGAATATATGTGGCTTTAGTTTGAGGCAAATACTTTGTACATACATGCCTTAGCCACATCAACTTTCTAGTCATAACTAATTAGCTAAGATTGGAATCCAATGCACTTTCCATGCACTTTTTTACACCTATATGTTTTCTTCAATATGTAGAATCTCTCTTTTGGATCTCATTAATGAATAATGATCAATCATCAAGACATCAACTCGTCATACTAGAAATACGTATACCGAAAACTAAAATAAAAAAATTTGAAGCCTAGTATTTTATTTAAAAGCCCAACTAATACTATCCATATTCTTTTGTTTGTTGGGCCAGTCTGTAATATTCTCCCTGTATTACCGCAACATCACTCATCCCGGACCAAAAGAAAAAGAACCACAAAACTCGTCCAATATCTTTTAGAAACAAATTTATTTCATAAAAATAAATAAAACAAATATTGTATACTCAAATTTATTTTTTTCCAGGGAAGGAAGTATTTTTTATTTTTTAAAAATATTATTTCAATAAAAATCAATAAAATAATTAAATCTTATTAAATAATGGCAAATTGAAGAGGCAAATTAAATACCTCACCACATTAAAAAGTGCCGTCAAGGGTCATCAGTGATTTTTATTTGTATAATAATCGGCTCTTGTCCCTATTATCAATTCCGTTGGTCTAATATTTAATATTATATTATAATTACTTTCATTCGTTGCTACCTCCACAATCCTCTAATAATACCTCAAGGGTATTATTAAACATCTGTCCTAAAAATATATTTTGTGGAGTAATTTTTTAATTTTATAGAAAAATTTCAGCCATTCATTTTAATAAAGTAAGAAGAATAAAAGAAGAAATAAAAATAATAACGAATAAATAAAAAATAAAATAAATATACACTATAGATTAAATAAAAATTTTCATATATGGTTGGCTTCTCAATCATCTCATAAATCAATATACCTATATATTCAATAACATCAAATTCCAACTGTTTTATGTATATATGTGTGTACACGCAACTCACCTTTAATTTTTGCAATCATCAAAGAAAAAAAAAAAAAAAGAGTTAGAGCATGGAAACATTGTGGAAATTTTGGGTAGTGATAATAAATTTTGTGAGTGTAGTTCCGTGGTTTTTATTAGCTCAAAATTTTCCAAAAGACTATCTTAAAGCTCATAATAATGCACGTGCAGAAGTTGGGGTTAAACCACTGAAATGGGATCCGAAGCTTGAACTGCACGCGCGCAAGTACGTGAAGAAATACATTACAGACTGCAAAAAAGGGCTTTTTGATGTGGACTTTGCTGGTACATATGGCCAGAACAATGCATATAATCCAGGATCTATTTCAGGAATAGCTGCTGTGGATGTGTGGGTGAAGCAGAAAACAAATTATGATTATGAATCCAACTCTTGTGTTGATGGTACCATGAATTGCAGTCGTTACGCTCAGGTTGTTTGGAGTGCAACTACGCGACTTGGCTGCGCTAGAGTCAAGTGCCGCAATTATGGAGGCACCCTTGTTACTTGTTTATATCATCCTGAAGGCAACACTTCACATGAACGCCCCTACGTAATCCATTAATTACCAAATTAAACTCATTACATCTTTCTCTAAACTTTAATACAAGTTTGCACATTTTACAATGATTGCTGGCCTTGTAGTTTTTTTACTATTATTTTAGTTTAAATTATGATGTGATTTTCAGTAGTTTTGTGTCTTATGTATTGATAGAAATATAATTATTTGTGTTTTTTTTATTAGTTTAAGTTTTTTTAAAAAAATAATTTTATAATATAATACTAGAATGGGTTAAAAGTTTAGAATTTAATCTTCGTTAAACTTCAAAAAAAAATTAAGCATACTAATTAATTAAAAAAACTTATGCAAAAATTCACAAAAATATAAAAGAGTGTCTTGTAATTAGTAGTGATTAAATCATATATTAAAGTATTCATCTTCTCGTATATGTGTATATATGATCGATCAAAATTACTGCTTCCGAGTTTTGCTGGAAAGTTTTCACTATACCAAAAAAGGGAAAAAAAAAAAAAATCAATTTTACAAAGTAGTGAAAATGGTAAGTTCAAATCAAGCTTATTGATCCATGCATGTCTGTATATACCAGTGTTCTGAAAATCGAATCGACTGGTCGGTTCAACAGGGTTAACTGGGAATCGATTTTTTAGTCGGTTCAGTTGAAGTGAAAAACCGTCTGGCAAAAAATCGATAAAAAAATCAGTCAAACTAGCGGTTAATCAATGAACCGTTTGAACTGGACGGTTTTTTACCGGTTTTTAATTTAAAAATATATATATAAATATAAAACTCCCTCCCTTCTCTCTTGCACACACCCACACCCCACTAACCCAATCACCATCCAGCCCCTCTCTCTCTGTCTCTGATCTCCACACGAAACCCTAGCCGCTCTCTTTCTCCCAGACCTCCAGCAGCAGTAGCCAGCGACCAGCGCCGCCCTCACCGACGAACTCTTCTCCTCAGCCAGCGAGCCCCGCCGTTGCGATTCTCTTCTCCTGGATCGCTTCACCTCGCGTCGCTAGGTATGCTCGCTGTTGATGTCACCACCTCTGTCTTCGTCGTCATTGGCCATCTTGAAATCGTGTCTCCGTCGGTCCGTCCTCATCGTCGATCCCTCTCTCTCGCGCGTTAAGCCTGTCTTCAATCCCCTTTATGCCCGAGCTCACTTCCCCCCTTCCATCGCCGTCACTTGGATTCCTCCTTCGCCGCTGATCTTCAATTTACTTTTGCTTGTTTTTGTACTTTTATTTGGTTTCTGATTTCTGACTCTGAGTTTGCTAATTTCTGCTTAGCTTGAGTTTATGAATTTCTGAGTATGTAAGCAGATCTCTATCCTGCTTCAGTTTTCATTTTTGGGAGTTAATTGCTGTTCTTTGGATTTGATTATGTTGATTGTTGCTTGTTTGTCTGGGTTAATTGTTGTTCTTTCATTGCTGTCTTCTGCATTTAATTTCTGTTGAGTGCTGCTGTCTTTTACTTTTTAGCTTTTTTTAATTTTGTTAATTAAATGAATAATCAGGTTTTTGTGATTCTGTTTTTGTAAGTTTTAAATTATGTTTTTGTTTTGTTTTTAATTTGTTACTGCAATTTGATTTCATAGTCCGTTTATTTGATTTCATATGTTTTTGTAATTCTGTTTGTTTGTTCCAAATTATGATTATGTTTGTTCCAAATTTAAATTATGATTATGTTTGCAAATTCAATGGTTAGTGGTTATTACTGATTTGTTTGTTATTTTTTATTATTAGGTTATAAATTAAAATTTTAAATTTTATTAGGTTAAATTTTATTGAAATTTAAATATTTAAAATTATATATTAAATTTTTAATAATTTTATTTAATATTTAATTAAACTGGTTGAATTCCGGTTGAACCCCGATTGAACTTCGGTCGAACCATTAAACTAGTGAACCAGTCACTTTATCGGTTTATTGACCGGTCCGGTTCTCGCAACCTTAGTATATACAGTGGAGACAAAATTTGTGTGCACACCTCTCTCTTGTACACTTTATTCTTTTGATTGTAACTAGTGTAAAATCCGCGCTACGTGCGGGCCAAATATTAATCTATTGTAAAAATTTGTTAAATATGTCTATTTATACTGATAATTATTACTTTTAATTTAAAAAAACTATTCTTGTTAAAAATTTAATGTACAATTTATAAGATTGTTACATCATTTCTTTTTCAGAAGGCAAATAATCTTGTCGATATAAATAAATTCCACTTAAATGTAAAAACTATTATGTTAATTTGTTTAAATATAGTTACACAAACAACGAATACTAACCAAGTGGCATTTAGTTATAATAATTATACCCTTAGTGTATAGTTAATTACGGATCTGTGTATTTAATCTATTTGTTATAATTTGTTTACAAAATTTTATATATATTTAACCCAAGTCTATGGCTAAACACGAATTGTGTATTTATCTGTAAATAATTTTTTAATATCAATCATCTTTTAAGTATTTTTCCAACAAAAAAAATTCTGCGAATCATTTTCATTGGCCTTAGTTAAAAATGCATTCAACAGAGATAAAAATAACTACTCTAATAAAGAATAATTTATGAACAAAAATAATAACAAATAATTAAAAAGATTTAATATTAAGAGTTTATTTCTCCATCAAAAACCATCACATCCACACCATGAAGTTTGCCCCTTATTTGAGTAAACATAATCACAGAACCAAAATATTAGGTAGGAATATACAATCATATGTACAGACTTGGTGTTATCTGTATTTTGTGACAAATTTTTGCACGTTATTTTATTGGAAACCTATTACTACTTTGCTTGGCAATATGATTTGCAAAACCACATTTGAAGCATCCACAACCTAAAGTCATAAATTATGGCATTGAGATTACAAAAGAGAAGCTACAGTTGTAGAACACTACTGTAATGCTACCACAAAACAGAACTATATAAAACATATTTTTACATGTCATGACATGTTTATCATTTATCTTTGCTCTTCTAGTTCCTCCTATATTGCGACCACAATTTTTTCACACTTCGACTCAAAATCCACATATAATCTCTGATAAAAAATCAAGCATTATTCATCTATTATGGGGGTAATAAAAGTAAAAGGGTTAGGGGTAATAGTTTTCTATTCATTCCAAATTGTGCTTTTTAAGTATATATAGTTGATAATGAAATTTTAAATGCATAATTGAAAAATCCTACAACTCGAGACATCTAAGAGGCTAATTAAAATCAAACTAAGAATGACTCATTAAGAAAAGAAAATAGGTAAACAAATTGATCTTTCTTTTTTGAAGAGCTAAGATGCAAGATCCCTTTGTATAACAACCTCCGGATATAAAATTTTGAATGTACCGAATCAAAATGAAATTTCTTTTGACCGTCTATGTATTTGTCTTCCAAATTTACATATGCAAGAATGGTCATAATTTACATATATAATTAAATAAGCATGATCATAACTCAGCCATACATGATATGGAAGAATGGTTATAATTTACATATATAGTTAAATAAGATTCATCCCTGGAATTTAAATAAAAGTAATTTGGTGTCCAATTTTCATGTTTACAAAAATGGTTGATTAGATTCAATTTTTATACTTTTAATCCACGCAATGCACCAAATATTTGAATTGTGATTAGATAATTTGACCAAGAGATGAATCTTGGCTTGCTTCCATATTGTCACAGCTGAAACATTTCTATTTTGGAGGTGAAATCAAGTCTAAGAAATTGAGGTGAAATTGAAAATTATAAACTTTGAGAATAACTCAAAATTTTGATAACCTTATCTTATATTGCACTGAATTGTTATTAATGGATAAAATTAGTAAGCTAACATTTTCTTTCAAAGAAACCACGAAGACAATCCCAATGAAAAAAGATTGTCTTCAACTTGTTTTCTTTTTTTTTTTTAATCAAACACATAAAAATATAAAGAATTAATCTCCATCTCAAGACATTATTCTTACCAAAGCAGTTCACATATAAATCATCTATATTTACTGGAACTTTCTCATAGTGCAGTAGGCAAAGAGTTCTTGTTGCCAAAAAAATTATCTTTATATCAGTCAACAAAAACTACATAATAGTAACGCCATGGAAATGAGAAGAGACACTTATACATGCTCTTGATTTCATTTGTAACCAACGGGCACAATGTTGGAAACGAATCAAATTAACAAAAGAAACCTTAATAGGATGCTGGTATGTGAAGCTTCAAGCTCCATGGATGCATACAGAAGCATTGCTTCTTTGCATAGAAGTTCTTCATGGTGAAGCAAAGGAATCCTATTAAGCAGTGCATATATCCGGCTAGCAATAGCTCTTAAAGGAAACCAATCACTAATTGCAAAGTTCATAGCTTCTCCGCCGTTGAAACCTATAATTTAAATTAAGATATACAACATTAATTTTTCATGCATTAACTGACTGGGTGGGAAAGGTAGCAGGGCATAATATTCTTGAAAATGAAGTGTATGGGAATGAGCAAATCTAACCATGACTGAATCCAGCATGGTCTGCCTTAGCGAAGGTAATCACAAACTCCCTTAGCTTTTGAACAGCCTTGTAAACGGGGACTTCATGTTCCAGCACACTATTTGGCGAAAATAGAGTTGTTTTCCCCAAGAAAACATCAAAGGCTCCATCTTCCCCATCACTTGACAAAATATCATTAGTACATACACATGTTCTCTCACCACCCTTTCAAAGTCCAATGCTGCATGACCTGGAATATCATTTTGATGCCCCACAGTGATGATAATTAATTCTGCAATAATAGGATAATATATTGATACCATTAAATAAACATCTAAAAAGGGAATCCTTGTTAGTAATAATATAAAGAATTATCAGCCAAAGTAATATTAACCTGTACAAATAATGATCCTCAACATTCCAAGCAAACATACTAAACAGCATTCTAATGTACAACATGGGTTCAGTTACTCCCTAAAATAAAATCATGTGTAAGTCATGTTATAATAGTATAAAAAATGTTGGTGTCATCCAACACAAAGAAAGCAAAACCAAAATAAAAGACCCAAAAAAAATCTTACTGGAATAGATGATTCCAAGAGCCGCCATGCAGATTTTGGCAACCGAAAAAGTTTTTGAAATTAGTAGAAAAGAACGGTAGTATTCAGTACAATAATCAAAATAGCAAGATCAAAGCATTCAATTTATCTGTTTTGTTAGAATATTTTCTATTCTAGACTTCTAAAAATAAAGAAAACATGTGTTTTTAGAGGAAGTGGAGAAAAGAAAAAAGGAGACTCTAGTAAAATTAACACCTTCAAATTCCAATTACTGCTACCAAGCTGATCAGAAGGAGATGAGAAGGCACTGCATCAACATCACATGCATATTGAACTGTTTCCATTTTTTCGCAAGCAATTTCTTTCCAGAACTCTTTCTCCAAGACTCCAAGTAGGAGGCAGGAAGACATCCAGCACTGCAATAACTTCCAAAAACCATGAAACGATAAAACTTATTAGCACATATTTGCATGTAACCACGGAAGGATGAATTTAATGCTTGCTTTCGCAAGTTTTTATTTTTGGATTAGTAAGACATATAGTTGTAACTACTGAAAAATAAAGTAACGATCGGGTCTCACATTCAAAACAAAAACATCAAAGATCAGACCAAGGCAACAACAAATACCAAAACTGCAAGAGACAATACCAAACAAAAAAAAGTTATAACTACTAAAACATAAATTTAGCAAATACCAAAGTTATTCTAAAAACTTCACACTTGCAGTTCCTTTCCCCGTGGAAGGTATTAACTACTAAAAGCAATAACAGCATGGATTTGCTCAATCGGGATACCATGGTCATAAAAAGAAATGAACTATGTTAAGCAATCATCTTTTCAAATATTCTTCTAATAAGAGCTCAGGCATCAAAATCATCCTTGATACATTTCAAATACCAATTTAAACATTTGGAGGCAAATAAAAATCAAAAGAAAGCCAAAACACATGATGCTCTTTAATACTTTTGTTTGAACACCTGGAGCATCAAATTGAATCTATTTAGAGTAACCAAATCCTTCATCTACTGAAAACAACTGTTTTATCATTGCCAAAAAAAATATAAAAGAGCAAAGGTTAGCACCATATGTTTAGATCATGTCTTAAAATGACATAAAAAGATAACTTGTATCATTACATCTACTTTTGAGGTTTTTGTAGTAATTTAATGCACAAAAGTTACATGTAATAAAATGAGTAGATGATTTCAAATCATAAATTATGCAAAATATCTTTTTTGTTAATCATAAAGTGCAAGTAAGAAATATCCTTAAGCAATCTCAGAACCATATTTGTCCTCTATCAACCATTTCTTTTTCATCAGGTTCTACAAAAGTATTTGCACAACAGCCATAAAAAACAAATTCTCTTTCCAACTTTCACTGCAAAATTGTTTCAATAAAATAGATAAAACATCTATTTTGTAAAGCAAATATGAATTAAAAATACAAAGTAAATAGAAAGTAAATAATTTCTTCCGTAATATTCCATACTTTCAAGAGGAAATAATGTCAATTCCAAATTATTTCAACACAAAAGCCCCATCGCACATATTCAATAATATCAGTATCAGTTTTGCTTTTTTCTTTTCCTCGACACATACATCTGATATATATCACTTGCTCAAACATTTAGCTGAATTCCAATCCAATAGTAATTGATTGACAAATTTAATTGAACAAAGATAAAGGCTATGAAGAAGTTTCCACACGACCCTACTATGTATAAATCTGAAAAAGAAAGCTATTAAATTAAAATTGCAGATTGAACAACAGCAACTTGTATGTGTTTCCTTTGGTCAAACTTTTCAATAATAATTTTAGAGTCACAAACAGATAGAACCAAGCATGGAATGCTTATTAAAACAAATCATTAAAGGACCTTAAGAAACACCAATATTATTGTCTATATTGGAATGCTTTACTTACAATGATAACTTTGCAAAAACTTATTAATAGCTGATTCTTTGAAAATGCCATAATATAAAACAATTGTGTATATTTTTTTTAAATATAATTAATTAAATGATGCATATTCAAATACAAAAGAATAATTAATTTATTGTATATGCATACTTGTAGAAAGGAAAGAACTACTTAATTTAAAAGAATTCCATATTTACATTAATAAACTGGAGTAGTGCAGAGGAAATAAAAAAATTACTTCTAAGATAAGTGTCTCTCTTGGATGCTTTCTTTTGAGAGTACAGAGTACCACTTAATGATTCTCACTTTGAAGAATACATTGTAGTGCAATTATCTTTATATAATGAATATAAATATAATCCTTTAAACATGCATAGTTCAAAAGAAAGCTTGAATAGTACCTCTTTAAAAATAAACTTGCCATTTGCCTTCATTCCTTTCTATATATCACCAATATATTCTGGATAAAGAAATGGAGAAACTTAAAAAATGCAAGATCTTTTAAAGAAACACTTTTCACGAATTGAGTATTTGCAACCTAGAAAAATTGTACAATGATAAAAATAAATTTTTTATGTATCAATGTTCAAAGAATTGAAAAAAAAGCTCACACATTGTTGGATCAAAAGAAGCAATGAACTTACCACAAAAACAATCTCTTCAACCAACAAAGCTTTCATGACAAATAATATCTTTTCACCAATGTTCTCTCCACCAATAGGTTTTTCTTTGGTTGAAATTACTGTCCTCATTCTATCCAGTAGTATATCAGGCTTCACTTTTACTATTCTATTAATGAGAAGCACAAAGTGAATATAAATTTATAGAAATCAAAAAGCAAGAAAAATCTTTTAAAAAGTAAATTAGCTCTGCAACATGTCAGATCACAGCATCTCAAATCTCTGTGTTATCTTCACCCGTATGGTCAACTTGCCGACTCCAACTTCTTGTCTTCTCAACAGAAACAGCTCCGAAGCCTATGCCACTATGTTTTCTTTTTTTTGCCAGATGCTCTCCCAACTGCAATCGAAAAGGGATTCTCATACTTTATGCTAGAAAATAACAAAATTTAACCCATAATAATATCAAGTGAAAAGACAATAGACGTTAAGCATAACAAAATAAACATTAAGAACGAACCTTGGGAGGGCATCCTGTGCTAAGCACCTGCTTCACATAAAATAACCCTTCACCTAGCTGTAAGCTGCAAACAAATTACAACAGAAGAGTCTCAGTTCTTAATTGATTTGGAATTAGCACGATTCACATAAACTGCATTTTTCTAGTGTCATTCAAGAGAAATGTATCAATATAAGGGTCTTTTGATAAGATATTTCTTTGGTCCTGTAATAAGAAATAAATGTTACCTGTTAGAACTGAATCTTTCCACTAATAATTATATTCCCCTCTTTTGGTATACGCCTCTGATCTCTGCATCCATGCATTTGGGAAAAGCAGGGAGGATCAAAAACATAGATGATGAGAGACTATATGTACTTAGCTCTCCATACTTCAAGAGAGTTGTGCAGCTCTAGTGTATCTAAAAATAATACAGAAAATGAAGATCAGATACATAAACACAACAAAACTATAGTAACTAAGGAAGATAGTTCTCTGCATCACCAGCCACTAAAATATTTTTCTCCAAAAAACACAATTGAAATTCAGAAAAAAATATTTTCACAGCTAACCATTCACGGGGAAGATATTAACACTAAAAGCCATATTCAATTCCAATTAGCGTTTCCAACAAAACAAATTGTGTGCGAGCGAGAGAACTAACCTGAGGATGGCTGTAATTAACGTAACCGAGCAATCGGTGAGTGGTCAACTCGCATTCGCAGGACCCACCGCCGCCGCGGCAAAGGAGCGGCTGCAACGCCGTTTTGCGATGGAAGCCGTTATGTGGATCCAACAACGGCATGGCCTCCGTCATCATTCTGTTTCGTTGTCTTTCTCTCTCTCCCTTAACCCTCTCTTCTCTATGACGTCGCCGGAGAAGTCTTCCCTTACAGGCACCATCCCTGCCAAGAATTGCATCTCTCTCATCTTCCCTTCTCGTTTTCTAAATTTTTGCTTTCTCAGTTTTTTAAATTTCGGCATGATACGTGAACATAAGAGAAAATCAATAAAGGTTTTGAATTTGAATTCAATTAAAATTCCCGCCCAACACTTTCTTCACAGAACTTTCTGAATTTGTATTATTTTATATTTTATAGATTTTTAATGCTGTGCCACATGTCTATCACAGGAAGTTCCACTTGTCAATTATACAAACTGCCACTTGTCAAGCAACTAACTTACTACTACTCTCCTATTATATATTAATAGATAATTAAGTCCATAATAAATAGTATGTTAATGTACTTTCTAGCCCTCTTTAAAATGCCGAAGCAAGTTGCAAAGAAGATTATATCCATAAAATCTAATTTTTTTGGGAGTTTAAAGAACATAAGAAAAAGATGCCAACAATAAAATAGAGTATTATTAAGAAGCCAAAGAAGCATGGAGGTTTAGGGGTGAGGACTTAGAAATGAGGAATGCAGTAATGCTATTTAAGTGATAGTAGAGATTTGCGGAAGAAAGTGAACCATTATGAAAAAGAATTGTAAGCTCTTGTTATAACTGTGATAAATATAGATCGGTTGGAGAACAAATTTGTAACAGTTCTAATGGACCGTGAAAAGTTAAGCAGAGAGGAGTGAAAGATGTGTGTTGGAGATAGATGTAAAATAAAATTGTGAAAAGATGTGTGGGTAGGTAATAAACCCTTTGAGGAGAGATTTCCGAACTTGTATCTGTATACATTGTACTTTTGCATCAAAACTATGGTGGTTGGCCTTGAATTGGGGTAGGTACTGTGGGTACGCGTAGATGATGTTAGAGCATGGTTTAAAAACTAGATGCAACAAGAAGTTCATAATGTTAGTAAGAACAAGTGGTGTATGATTTTCTTTGCGATTTTGTGGGTCATTTGGCAGAGTAGGAATTTAAAAATTTATAAGAATAAAGAACTAGTGGTGGCTAAGAGTTGGGAGCAAATTTACATACTTGTTGGACAATGAAATGTGATTAAAAAGAAAAAGAAAATCAAGATAGTTATGGTTGAGAAGGAGGTGAGAATAGAAGAAGAGTGGTGGTGGTGATGGGTATTTGTGAAATATGAGCCTAATTTAGGAACATATATGGTTGGAGGATATTTCACTACTACATTTTCAAGATAGAAAAGTCTAGGGGGCAGCAGATTTATCAAAATCTGGCCAGCACTTAGCCAGCAAAAGAAAAATGAGTGATTCTCCACCATTAGATAAAATCTCACACTATTAATATACTATTGATAGCTAATTGATGGTTACAACTTACAAAATCTGCTAGCCCCCTATCACTCCTCTTTAAAGATTTAGTAACATTTCACTTTTAACATTTGTTAAGGTGTTAGTAATGGTCATAAAATTAAATATTAAGTAATATTTATAAATAAATGTTAGCAAATATATTTAATTTTAAAAAACCTTCCTAAAAGTGTTATTTATTGTCAATTAAAAGTCACTCCCAAATAAACAAATATGAAGGGTAAATAAAAATCACTTAGCAATCGTTCTCACTCCTCCTCACGCTGTGAAACACTGTAAACCCTATCTCGCTCTTCCTCAGACCTCAATCATTTCTTGCTCCGCCTTCATATTCAAATTTTCGATTTGTGGACAAGCAGACTACAAATAGAAGCAACTAAAAAAATGTGCCAATTCAAGAGTTTGAAATTTAAATATGAAGTTTGTTAGTTTATTTTGTTGAATAATAATTATGCTAGCTTTAGTTTTTTTTTTTGTATGTTTTTATTAATTTTGTGTTTTTCATTTTGAGACTTCTTTGACATGCGATCCTTGATTAATTCTTGATAACAATGTCGAAAGAAATTAATGATAGATGATTGGAATTTTAGACGTAACTCTTTTCATTGGGTCGAGACTTTTTGAATAATCTTAAAAATGTTTATTCTTTTGATACTAAAGATAATTGATACAAAATGATAGAAAATAAAAGATTTGTCTTTTATACTATAAGAAAACTCTAAAAAAATGTTTACAAAAAATTAAATTGATACAAATATCACTTCTCTCAATTAAAATAAAACGTGTTAACATACATTCTGTCATATACCAATATATATGAATTTAATATATAAGTTTGCAATTTTCGCCATTAGAGTTGTTGGCCTTGCAATATGGTTGTTTATGTTTGTCAAAGGCTGATCTTTTGCCTTATGTGTTCGTATTATGCGGCTATCAATTAAAGTATGAGTCTCGCTAGGGAGACAATGAAGTATGTATACAATGGCTACAATGAACTATTTATTGGGTCTAATATCAATAAAAAATGAAAATCAACTCATCTTTCACCCTAATTTTAAAAATCTCATTCAATTTTATTTTAATTATAACCATCTAATCTCTAATTCAATTTTTTCCCTATCCCTTTCTTTTTTAGCACCGACGACAACCCTCTTACCCAACCCTTGAGACCTCTCTTGACCATCCCATAGCAGTGGCGCCGAGTGACCGCACACCTTCATCAGCGCCGACCAGGCTCCTGCTGCTCACCCTCCAGCACGCGCCTCCTACGTCGCCGGTCACAGCCAGTTCGCTCGCCCCCCGCTTTCCGTCGCAGGTCTCACGTGGGCTTCACCGGAGAGACTCATCGTCGCCGTAGTTGAACGTCGCAGAGCCTGGTTCGCGGCTTGCCTCAGCGCAAATACCGAGACCATTGTGGGCGCCTCCTGCTTCCTGCATTGTTCGTCCTGTGTAATCCCCTTGAAGCCGTGAAAATCGAACGGGTAGACCTCGTTGCTGTTACGGCGGCCAAACCCATTCCGTGGTCGATGAGTTACTGGAGGTTAGTGGGTTGATTTGTTGCTGTGATGATATCTGTTTCTCTTGCTACTAGCTGTACATGCACTGAATCTAGCTGAGGTGTTTGATTGTTCATAGTAAAGAACTCTGTTGTTGCAATGTCATTGTGTTGGAACTTGTAGAATAAATTGTTATTATAGATGGTTGCAATGAATTTAGCATGTTCCTGGATGTTTGGTTTTATTGAAATTATTCATTTGTTTTTGCTTTAGATACGAGTATCATAACTGCATACCCATATTATAATTCTATGTTTTCAATAATGTTAGGCACTGAACTTGAACCCCAACAACAATTTGACACATCCAACAAGTTAATCAAATCCTTAAAACAACATAATTTCATTCCTGATTTGGTGAATGGCAGAAAAGCTTTACCTGATGAAGAGACTCTACTTTTGGCTTCATGTAACTATGAAACTAACACTAAATGGGGTCAAGAGGTAATAAAGATTAAGAATATCTACGTTTTTTTTTTCATTAACACAGTACTTTTCAGTGTGCTTATTCCTTATTGCAGATTGGATTCTTGTATGGTACTGTATGTGAAGATGTTCACACTGGATTCATGCTGAATTGCAACGGTCGAAATTCAGTTTTTTGTGATCCAGCTAAGCCACAGTTCCTTCGAAATAGTACAACTAACCTGAATGAATTGCTAATTCAAGGAACAAGATGGGATTCTGGTCTGCTTGACATTGGTTGAAGCAGGTTCTGGCCTCTTATATATGGATTTTAATCAAGAATGTAATAATTGAATAAAAGTTCTTAATTTATTAGATGTTTATTATCAACTAAAGTGGATGTTCATTTTACTATATATGTAGATGGTTCGTTTATTCGAAAAGTTGATGTTTTTACTATGTATGTAGATGGTTCGTGCAGAGAGTGAGAAGGATTATTCCTCCTCACTACTTGATGCATTGTGACAAAGATGGCCTAACAGCTAATGATGTTTTGGAAATGGAGCATCAGGATATGCACAAAGAGGCAAAGTGCTGGATAAAGGAGACAGCTCAATCATGCTCCACAATAGCAGTTCTTGTTGCCGCAGTTGTCTTTGCTGCTGCCTACACAATCCCAGGAGGGAGTGAAAACGGCACACCAGTGTTCTTTGACTCACGAGTCTTTCTCTTCTTCACTATCACAGATGTTGTAGCCCTTGTGAGCTCACTTGCCTCAGTGGTGATGTTCCTTTCAATCCTAACATAGCCATTCGAGCTATGGGATTTCTACAAGTCCCTCCCAAGAAAACTCAATCTGGGATTTGCACTGTTGTTCTTCTCATTGGTGTGCACAATGCTGGCATTCAGTGCAACCGTTTTGCTGACGATTCAGTTGGAGAACACAAAATGGACTTCTGTTTTGTTCTATTGTTCTGGATTCCTTCCTGTGGCTATATTTGCATGGATGCAATTCTTACTCTATAAGACTCTTCAAAAGTTAATTAGGAGGCTTTACAACGGTGTTAAGCAAGTGGTTGCCAATTACATTGATCAATTATTTCAAAAGATATAAATGATATTAATTAATTCACCAATGGCTAGATAGATGGGGACTCTGTTTGGTTAGTAAGTGAATGATGTTATTATATCCAATAAGCTCAACTTTTTTGCTTGAGTTTATGTGTTACCGGATATAAACTAGTATATTTGTAAGGTGTAAATACCGTGAAAGCATATATATATTAGACCTCACCATTGATTTAGAATTAAATTAAACTAGTAGATTTGAAACCATTGCAGAATTGTACTAATTTTTAATTTTATGTTAGATATAGATTGCTCATTTCTAGGGCCATATTTTAATGGATTCCAATTTCATATAATATTAATTAGATAGTCATAGAATCTGTGTGGATTGCAAAATTTCAATTCTTTTCATTGTTCTTCAAAAGGTCTTGCCAATCTGAACATGTTAAATTTTATTATGGTATTGTTGCATATATTAGAGATCATTAAAATAAATCTAATTCAATCCACATAATAAAAAAATTTTGCAGGCCATGTGCAAACAAAAAGCAGGAAATCAAGTAAAGGACAAATAATATACCGAAAATAACCATCTATTTTAGAATGGAAAAAACCATATGCAAGTATAGTAAAATGAACATCCGACTTAGTTTAAATGGCTAAAGAAAAATACAATCTAGTATTTATTTTACAAATCTAAATATCACATAACCGTGTTCTAATTTAATCACTGATATCTAACTGCAACAACTCCAAGCATACTTGAACTCAGTGAATGGTACACTAAGGGTGTGTTTGGCAAACCGCAAACGCGTTACAAGAGAAGAAGTACGTTTAGCCTTCTTGAAAGCTTCAATTTTTGATTTGGCAAATTTTTGATTCATGAACGCAGAAGTGATTTTGCTTTCAAAACTATGGTTTACAAGAAGCTACAATTTTGAGCTTCTGCGTTTCACCAACGGGCTTCTAACCATCAATACTCCATCTTTATTTACCTTTTACCAACTTTATCCTTTATGCATGTTATTATATTATTTATGAAATTCTTATTATTTTTGTTTACATGAACTCTCTTTTTTTATTATTTATTATTTTTATTTTTATTAATTATTTATTTGATATTATACACTTTTATAATTGTAATTTTTTGTATTATTTTTATTATCTTTTTATAATATGATTTATTGATTCTGTTAGGTAAAGTAAATTAAACAAAAAATTAATTATAAATAATAATAATAATAATAAATTATAGCATACTAAAAAAGAGTACTAAGAGTACTAAAAATATACTATATAAAAAATATCATAAAAAAAATTATAAAAAATCCGTTTGTAAACTATAATCCAAACACACACTAAATCCAATTCTACAATATGACTAAGTTCTGTCTTATCAGTTTCTAGCTCAGTCACGTCCGTCACGTCCACGACCTGCAATCGAACACAAACAAAAAACCAACCAAAGGAATTAAGTAACGTATGGTACTACGACATAAATATCAGCAATATAAACCACCAAGAAAATGACTAACTTAAACAGGATTAAGCGTGTTAGTAAAATTTTAGTTTATAATAGACACCATGTTCACAATATTTTTTTAACAAATTCTTCTAATAAGGCAAAATTATATTAAATTCAATCCAAATCAAATAAACATCCAAATTAGAATGAAAATAACTATCGACCTACCTAGTAAAATGAACATCCGACCTAAACTTTGATGAGAAAATTGTACTTGGGAAGAGAAGAAGCCTTCGCTAGCATTCTTTGGATGAAATGGCCGTTGTGAAAGCTTTTATCAGAAATATCAGAACTAAACTTTTCCAAGGGATAAGAGAGCTTGGTATTTTCCCCATCTTTGTAAAGGGCATATCCAAAGACCTATTGTGCATCAATTTCATCCACACAATCTGCAACAACTCATAACATTTATTCTGTTAAGAGCCTTAAATTTGATGAGCAGAGTTAGAGGAATGTGTTCATACCTAAGATTGAAATTCTTCAATAATTTGTCACAAAAAAACCTTGTCATCGATCAGGAATTTAACATTGAATAAATTGTATCTACTTAAAATTCAATCCAATCAACTAAACATCCACCTAAAAATGAAAATAAGCATATGCATACCTAGTTAAATGAACATCCAACAATAATGAATTGTTCTCATTCTATTGCAGCTAATTTTCAACCATTGAATTTGGTTAATTTCGATATATTCCATAGTTGCTATTGGCTAGTGTAGTTTAGTTCAATGAAAGAATATGGTAGTCAAAAATATTTTTCTGATGATAGCACTGGTTTAGAACAAAAGACAAGAATTTTATCATTAGGTGATACAACTATACAAGAATTGCCATAAAAATTTCAACCGACCATATTTTTATATAAAACATCAATTCCTGTCCAGTTTGCAATAAGTATTTTAATGATTAGTTAATCACTTCATCAATGAATATTCATCCACAAAATAAGCAAACAATCCTGATTCGATACCTGTTGGAAACCAAGAGGACCCAAAGACCTTGGCTCTTCTTCAATATCATCCCAAAAGCTTTGGTCTTCTGAAAGTTACAAAGTAATCATTTCTATAAATTTCATCCATGGAAAAAAAATTTTCAATGAGTAAATTAAACATCCAACCTCATGAGAAAGAAACCCCAAAACATAGAAAAAATAAAATATTTTAGACTAAAACAATAAAGAAGGACGTTTATTATTCCACAAAATTCTCATGATTTGTTGCGATTTTTCATAAAGGAAAGAGATAAAAGAAGAAGAAAGAAAGAGACTTTAACATCATTGTGTTTGGGATAAAACAAAAAATGAGCAACAGGACAACAAACCACAACAAAATTGAGGAAAAAAATATGGTGAATAAAGGATTTATTTTAACGGTTTAAATAGTAATAATTTTGTTCTCTATTCATGGTCGAATTCATATTCATGTTTAGGCGGAAACAAGAACTTATTTGTTGCAAATACAATAATGATAAAAATAATATACAAAAAGATAGATAGATACAGAGACTTACAGAGCCATTAGTAAGAGAGTTGTGATCAGTTGGTCCTTGAATTTCCATGACTAATCAAAATAATGATAAAAAAACCCACAAAATATCCAACAAACTTTTATTCAAATCTAAAAAATTAATGACACTAAAAACATACAAATTGAAACAGCACTACAGAGAGAAGATTATCGTGTTGGTGAGCATCAGTCGCGGAGAGCAAAATCGCAACAAGCCCGGTGGTGAGCAGGGGGGCCATCGGGCAGCAAACGGTGGCGAGCTTCAACGGCCGCGCTAACAATGGTCGGGGTCGTTGTATCATGGTAGAGGGAGATATGAGGGAGGACGCGCCCGCTGGGGCGCGATTGAGGAGGGCGACGCGAGGGGAGTTTGGTGCGGTGGATGATGGCAGCATGAGGGAGGAAGAGGGGATGCCAGTGCTGAAAGGAAAGAAGAAGAAAAACACCTCAGAAAGAAAATTAGAATTAGGGCTGCTGTTTGTGTTGATGTCATTGAGGAGAATCCTAATTTTATTCAAATTTTAAATATGAAATAATTAATTAGTTATCCATAATTTAATTTTAATTACAATTAAACCCTTCATTGTATGCATTGTACAATTAGAGTATTGGTTCCTCATACTTTTCCTTAAAGTATTCATCGTCGTGATGTATGTATATTTGATTCTAATTATTTACAGTTTTGTTATTTGATGTTTTAATTTTATATAGGAAAAACTTTTTAGCAGAAAAATAATAATTTTCATTTTTAAATTGATTATTAAGAGATAATTTTAAAATATAAAATATATATTAAAAATAAATTAAATAATATATATTTATATATAAATACATAATTACTGATTTTATTATATATATCACTTAACATTTTTATTTTACAATAGTAATTAGATTATATCTGATTCTAAGAAATACAATAAAAAAATCCAATTATTTTGCATGTTCCAAAGCTCCAAATATACTTGAAAAGAAATGGTAAGAATTTTTAATCTCAAAATAAAACATTGAAAGGCATCGTTACAGAAACAAAGTGCTGATAAATCCATGACTTGTTTGATGTGCTATGCGAATTGCGAAGGTATTTTGGCAGCCACCCTCGCATTTTGTATAAAATTAACTTTTATTAATAAAATACCGCAATTGACGTTTGATGTACTTGAATAGTTGATTATTAGGAAAAATTACTAAAAGTAGCTATGAAGTTTACGAACGCTGATAAAAGTATCCATAAATTAAGGAAATTAAGGTTGTATCTATGAAAGATAAATTTCGTATGACAAAAGTATTCAAATCCTAAATTTTTGTTGATTTTTTAATAAAATTCCTAAACTACCCTACACTCAATCTCAACTCACTTTTTCAACCTTTCATAACACAATCTGCACTTATCTTTGCCATGGAGTCCAAAACTACTCCTACAACAAACCAGACCGAAATCAATGGTAGTGGTGGTGGTGGTGGAGGATCGGACCTCAACCGATTCACTCATAAGTTTACAATCCATACCCAAACCAAATCAATCAAACACCAAAAAATACTCGACATATAAAAATTTTCAAATCCATTCATCCAATTTCAATTCACTTTAGCAAAACTAGAAGTAGAAACAACCATCAACCATAAAAAACCAACAAATCCATTCATCAAATTTGAAATTTATTTCAGCAAAAATCAGAAGTAGAAGTAGCCATCAACCGGATCTTCTGTAAATCAATCTCAGCCTTCATAAAAAATAGAAGCAGATTTAAAAAAAAAATAGAACAGTAACTAAATCAATTTCTGAAAAGAAGAAAAATGAAATAAAAAATGTTAAAAAAAAATACCTTTTCTTTGCCGGCTGTAACATCGTCAATGGCAGAACCTCCATCAACAGCGTCACCTCCCTTTCTTCTCTGATTTCTCTTTACCGAACCCTCTTCCTGCATGCAAGAGCACCATAACCCCTCTCTCTTCTCAGGTGTGCGACGATGGTATTCTCCTCTGCTGGGTCAGATGCGCCACGATGACGTTCTCCTCGGCTGCAACAGGTGCACCACGGCGATATTCTCCTCAGGTTGGGTCACAGGCGCGCGGTGAAGGTGTTGTAGTCACCTTAAGAGTGAGAGGGAGAAGCAGTGAAAGGGGAGGAGATTGGCAATAATGGAGTAGGTGGATGGCAGGCGACAATGAGGAAGTAGGAGGAGAGTTCTGTGATTCTGTGAGGGTTTTGAGAGAGGGATAAGTGAGAAGAGAGGGAGTGACGACAGAATGGGGTTAGGGTGGGGTAGTTTGGGAATTTTATTAAAAAATTAATAAAAAATTAGGGTTTAGATACTTTTGTCATACGAAATTCATCTTTTATGAGTACAGCGTTAATTTTCTTAGTTTATGAGTACTTTTATCAGCGTTCGTAAACTTCATAAGTATTTTTGGTAATTTTTCCTTAATTATTATTAGAGAAGTCAGTAACAAGTGAAATGAATATAATGTTAAGGAAAACTCTAGGGGGCCAGCAGTTTTGTTGAATTTTGGTCAGCATGTAACCAGCAGAGAAAGGTGAGTCATTGGATAAAATCTCACACGAATCTCACACCATTAGATCATCATTGATGGTTATTTGATGGCTACCAATCACAAAAGTTGCTGCCCTCTAACATTGCTCTAATGTTAATTGTTAGAGCAATGAATAAATAATTGAACTATGAATTCAATTATATTCAAATAAAACCAGTGACCCAATCAAAGAGCGCAACCAAAGGTTGTCATTAGCATTACTTGAACAGGCTCTTGGCTCGATCATTATTCGGTTGGTCTAGTGATTGACATTATATTACTATATATATATAATAATATAATTTAGTAGATGAATAAATAAATAGAATAAGATGAGAGAGGGAGAGGATTTTCGAAAATAATTTTTGAAAGAGGGTTAGTAATTTTCGAAAATTAATTTTGAAAAGGGTTAGTAGTTTTTCGAAAATTCAAAATAAAAAATAAAATAATTAATTAATTAATTAATTTTAAATTATAAATTAAAAAAAAAATCTTATTATTATTACTTTTATTTATTGTTGGCTTATCAATTCTCTCATAAATTAATATAACTTTATGTATATATTCAAGTACATCTAACTGCAATCATGTTTTATATTTATACATAACACTTTGATGTTTAATTTTTGCAATCGTCAAATAACTTTTTTAAAGAAGTTGGATAATGGAAAAGCTTTTGAAGATTTGGGCAGTGATAATAAGTTTTATAAGTATAGTTCCATTATTCTTAATAGCTCAAAACTCTCCAAAAGATTATCTTAAAGCTCACAACGATGCACGTGCAGAAATCGGAGTTAAACCATTGAAGTGGGACTCACAGCTTGCATCGCATGCTCACAAGTTTGTGAAGAAACACATTTTTGATTGCGAAAAGGGGATTCATGATATGACCATTATTGCTGGTAATAAATATGGCCAAAACATTGCATATAATTCAGGATCTGTATCAGGTGCCGATGCTGTGAACGAATGGCTGAAGCAAAAAACAAACTATGACTATAAATCCAACTCTTGCATTGATGGTACCCTTAATTGTATTTTTTATTCTCAAAGTATATGGGGTGCAACTACTTTTTTAGGTTGTGCTAGAATCAAGTGTCCTAATTATGGAGGCACCCTTATTACTTGTTTTTATTATCCTCGGTGCCATTTTCCCGGTCAAAGTCCTTTCTTAATTCATTAAGAGTTTATTTATCTTATGCTTTAAGGGCATATATTAAGATTATAAATTAAAAATATTTTTATTGAAAATACAAAAAAAATTTAAATTTCTAATACGACATCTGTTTTATATTTATTAAATAAAAAATTTAAAACTTTTCATGATAAATTCATGTGGCTTTAACACAATGCAATTGGTTAAAGCCATTTATTAATTACTAAATTAAACTCATTGCTTCCTTCGCTAAACTTTAATGTAAGTGAATTTTACTAAGATGGTTCACCTTGTAGTTTTCTTTATGATTATTTTAGTTTAAGCTGTGATGGTACTTTCCAAAGGCTTTTTGCCTTATATACTCAGTGGGTACCTTTTCTTGAAACACTTTTTCCTAATTAAAAAGTCTGCTATTAATACTACTCAAATCATATATTAAAGCATTCATTGTCTTCTATATATATATATATGATCGATCACAATTATTGCTTCCAAGATCCATTGAAAAGTTTTCATCACTACACAAACAACTTAATTTCACAAAGAAGCAAAAACAGTAAGTTTGAATCAAGCTTAATCTATGTCTGTGTATGTAATGGAGACAAATATTAATTCATTTTTAATGTATATTTTATATTAAAACATATATTTTATATCAATAATTAATTTTGATATACACTTAATTAATGATGACACATACACAAGAAAAAGTTGTGGAGAGAGCAATGGTAGTTTTCAACGGCTATGGATCTCGGAGGTTGAAGAAAATATCAATTCTTAATCTTGAGTTTACTTGCAAGACTGGATTTCTAATCTTTCATAGTAGGTATGGCAGCAACCATGACATTCAAGATAGAGTAGTTAGTGATACCTTCTCGATGAGGAAGGGATTTTATGGAAAGACTACTTGAATGAATTGTCCTTTGTTTCGGCTGAAGGCAATTAGGCTCGATCATTCAATTAGGGTAAAGCTAGTGGGTTAATGAGTAGAGTTGTTTGGGAGAGATTGGTCCAAGGTCCATTGGAGTAGATTAGTTGATAGTCAGTCGGGGTTGGTCAGTAATTGTTCAGTTAGGATAATAGTTGTCAAAATTAAACTGATAATCGAATCGTGATAATCGAATCGGTCAAATTAATAGTTTATTAATTTTTTAATTAACTAGTAAGTTATTGATTATTGAATCATTTAAATTATAATTAATAAATATAATTTTTAAAAATATAATTTAATTTACATATTATATATTAGAAAAAAGGAGACAAATGTAATGAAAAGCAACTTGACTTAGTGACAACCAAACTGCATATGCGACAGGATTCAGGTTTAAACTTAAGAAGAGTTTTTTTGTTAATTGTTGTCGGTTTGTATCGGTTTTGATCGGTTTGTATTGATTCTGACCAATTTTTTTCTTTAAACGATCAAAATAATAGACCAAATCAATTTAGAGCTCGATTTACTGATTTTTTTTGTCGAACCAATTAGTCCGATCCAATTTTAACAACTATAGTTAGGACAGATTAATAGTCAATTGGCATTGTTAACATGTTCTTATATTAGAATTTTGGCCTGTCTTCAATCTCCTTTTTAAAAGTTTTCTTATCACTACACAAAAAAGACAGATTGCGACGGTTTTTTGGTGGCGGTTGATGCGGCAGATAAGAGGAGGGCTGCCAATTGTTTGTCATTTTACGGCAGTTTTGGTATAACCGCCGCAAAATGGATTATTGTGGAGCTAAATAAGCTATTAGTGGTGGTTTTTTCAACCGCCGCAAAATACGTCTAGCTCTTTTTTTTTAAAAAAAAATTTAACCGGATATGATCTACTTACATTTTCATTACTTTATAGGAGAAATATGTTTGAATCAATGTTACTTAAATCGTTACACTGTTTTTGTATTTGTTTTATGAAAAAAAATTTAATCACTTACAAAAATATATTTTGATTAAAATAATCAACCTAAGAGTTAAAATAAAAGAGGCAAACAAAGTTCAATCAACCATTAAATTCTAAAAATTATACAATTTTACCAAAGTAAAAAACATTAGATGAATCTTTCAGAATTAGCAGTGAATTAGACAAGCCAACACTAATTTGAATTAGTCCTATTCGAATTAGCAGTGAAGCTTGTAATTCGAATTTGAACAATTCGAATTATGTTTGCATGTAGTCTTAGGATAGTTCGAATCAGGATGATTCGAATTATCCATGGTAGGACGTCCTTAGTAATTCGAATGGGTCGAATTAATTTTGAACCATAGTAAATCGAATTAATTTACATATATTTATATATGGTCCAAAAGTATATAAAGAGTACAATGAAGAGTACATTTAATAATACCCATAATGAAAACAATAAATAGTACTCTTTATTGAATTCATTATGGATATTATTAAATGTACTCTTTATATACACTTGGATCATATATAAATAGATGTAAATTAATTCGATCTACTATGGTTCAAAATTAATTCGAAATAGACCGATTCGAATTACTAGGGACGTCCTAGCATGCATAATTTGAATCACCCTGATTCGAACCCCCCAGTGATTACATGCAAGCATAATTTGAATTGGACAAATTCGAATTACAAGCATCACTACTAATTTGAATAGGACTAATTCGAATTAGTGTTGATTTGTCTCATTTGAATGGACGGACTCGAATTACATAAGAATATGCTTTTGGGATATCCTGGTAATATTTTTCAATTTGATAGAATTGTGTAATTCGTCCTCCATTTGGTTTAATTGTGCATTTTGCCCAATATATAAAGTGCCTATAATAACTATGATCAGATATAAAGTATACAACAAAAAATTTTATCGCAATTTTTTCAAATGGTGGCTTTGTTGCATTGACTTCATCAAGAATACAAAGTCATATGGTTGGTTAGAGGTAATGCTTAACTCTAAAGGTAACTCCACAAGTGGCTAAAAAAAAATAGCAATCAATAAAGTGATAATAGAGCATTTTAGCAATAATAATAAAATTAATCAAACACTAAACTTGCCTGTGATCTCTCTTTCACGTTCTTTGTATGCTTCTTCCTTCTTTGTTTAACAATTTTTTCTACAGTAGATTAAAGCTTTTTCTTACGCTTACCACCTTTTCGTGATACTTGTTGGGGGTTATGAATCTCTAAATTATTTGCATTTTCATCTACCTCATTCAAATTTTGATTATCTACATTATCCATTGAAGAGGCCTTTGGTTCCACCAATATAACCCAAACTGAGTCTAGTATACGATGTACGGTCTCGGTGAGCTCCTCGGATGCAGCGACTACTTCAGCAATATTGTAAAATTGCTTACACATCTCATCATAACGTTTCTTTATAGGCTCTAAACGACTTGGATCATGGCTACACTTGATGCTACTGTGCTTGCGCTTTAAAGTTTTCTTCCACCGATCAAGAAAGTATTTATTTGGCAACTTCTTCACTCTTTCAAGACCAAGGACTGAAAGAGTATGGCGGCATAAGATTCCCTTTGACTCAAAAAGATGGCATTGGCAAGAAACATCTGAAGTTGAAGAATCAAACGACACCTTGTAAGTAACATCAAACATCTTATTACCATTTTCAATCTCTTCTATAACCTTGTAAGTAACAACATATCTCTCTTCATGCTCTTTTGTTGAAAAGCAATTAGCCTTTGCTCTAAACTCCGTTTGAAGCTCATTAAACTTTGCATGAGTATATTCCTTTTGAAACTATTTTTCAATAGCAGAGATAGTAGCACAAGGGATAATGGTATTGAAGCTGGCAGCATCCAATTCATATTCTTGTTGAGCTTTATTTGCAAGACAGTTGTCATATTATGTTACAAATTATTGCAAGTTTCTCTTTGAGGTTAGGTAGCCCTTCATAAATGAGTGCCTGCTTTCACTCCTTTGAGTGCTACTCATGCCTACCCAAAAACTATTGCTAAGAAAAATAGGGACCCACCTGTCACGTTCTTCGTACAAATCTAAAACCATAAAATGGACATAATCAAACATGTAAGGCATATTGATTAATAAATGATAAATAATCAAACAGTAGATATAAGATAATCAAATTCATATAAAATACCTACTAGCCAATTATTATCATGCAAACTGAATCTATTGATAAAATAAGTCCAAGAGCTCTTAAATGCTTCCTTAGACCTAGAATCCCACACAATATGTGTCATGTCAGCACAAATCTCATTAAATTGCTTGCATGCTCCTAGTTTTTCTGAAATTTTCTTCGTGATATGCCAAATACACCATCGATGTCGTGTCATTGGCAACGATTTTTCAATGGCATTCCGCATAGCTTTGCATTGATCCATCAATATGCCAATAGGCAGCTTGCCACCCATACATCGTATCCAACAATCAAATAACTAAACAAAGGAATTCTCTTCTTCGCATGAAAGAAGAGCGCAACTAAGTAGCAATGATTGGACATGGTGGTTAACCCCAACAAATGTGCCAAAAGGCATATCATACCTATAATAAAAATAAGAGTACATAATCAAACTCAGTTTCATTCTATTCTACCTATAATCAAATTCATTCTATTGTACCTATCCCTATACATCAAACATATGCAAAAACAAGAGTACATAATCAAACTTAGTATAACATGCACAGCAGCAGCAAAATCATTCTATTGTATCTATCTATACATTAAACATATGCAAAAACAAGAGTACATAATCAAACTCAGTATATCATGCACAGCAGCAGCAAATTCATTCTATTCTGCCTGCTATTCCTATACATCAAACACATGCAAAAACCAAAGTGCATATAATTAACTTGAAATATATAATTATATTGTCATGCCTATTTGTTAGGTAAGTGCATATAATTAACTTGAAATATATAATTATATTGTCATGCCTATTTGTTAGGTACATCATATCAAAGCTCACAACGTTGCCAAAGTACTCATAAGCAGCACGACTTCTAGCATCAGCCCAAAAAGCATGCTTTATGTGATGTTGCTCGTCCAATTTAACTTCGTAAAAGAAGTTGCGATTTTGTTCTTGTATCCTATGAAAATACTGCATTAATGATTGCACATCCTCTCTTCTTCTATCACTCTGACACTTCTTGCTACATGATTCCAAAGATCTTTTTGAGTAAAAGTTAATTTATCATAGCCACCAGCAGCAGTTGTTAAGCTTTGATAGGTGTTTCTTATTTTAACACCAACTTGATCATTGATCTCAGCTATCCGTTTGGCATGCAAGCTTAGTTTCTTGTTCTTTCTTAGAGTCTTTGCCATGCTAGGACTAATAGCATGGTTGTGCTGGATATTCACAAAGGTTAACACATATTCTATCTTCTTATCCCTTTTCACAATAATTCTAATTTTACAATTTTGCTCAGAAGTTGGATTTGTCTTCTTTAGTGGATTAATTTTTTATCTTTGATAACCAGCTCTAGAACATACCAAGATTTGGTATGTAATTTGTCTATTTTGATCCCACTTAGTAGTTCTTATATTTCATGAAAAATCAACCCTTTTTGCGTAATTGGTATAAAAAATTTCATAATCTTTCACAGAGGAGAATGCCATTCCTATGTTTGGAACAACCTAAAAATATAGATAATAAAAAATTTAATAAAATCAAATCAGGTATAAAAATGCTCTCAATTTTCTATGAATGAACAAGACAAATTAGTAGTCAAGCACTGAACCTGAGTATAAACAAACTCAGTAAACATGTATAATCAAACTCAGTAGTCAAATATAGCACTGATCCTGAATATAATCAAACTTGATAAACATGATAATCAAACTCAATAGTCAAATATAACACTAAACTCCAACACATTCATAGAATCAGCATCATCATCTGATCTAAGCAAATGCAGAAATTTTAAACATGTAAACTGCTAATTTGACTCCAATCCAGAAGCTAAATATTTTTCTTATTACACAAATTTATAACATAAATTTTTCATGATATAATCACACAACGTACATGATGTAAAAAGATCTAAATAACATAATGAAGCCACATATCAGAAGCATAACTATTAGAAATTTGCCTATGGAATAAGCTTGTGTATCAAAGGCAATTACTTCTGTATATGCAAATGCTTCCATTGGCATAAGCTTGTGACATGCTCCTCTTTCTAACTGGCCTATGCTACTGAAATTTTTCGAGAAGTAATATTGATCGGTGTATAGTAATTTAATAAATCAGTGATGTCGCTCAAATAAAAGCATAAGCCAAATCAGCATTTGCATAACTAAATAATCAACAAAATTAAAATCAAATCAGGAATAAAACATGGATAATCAAAAAACTAAAATCAAATCAAGAATAAAAAATTAACAAATAAAGTAAATTAAATACAAACCTCATCATTCGAACTTGTGGATTTCATTAAATCAAAAGTTATAATCAAATCCTTAAGATAACAAGAACCAAAAACGGCGCAAAGCAAAGCAGAAGAAACTGCGGAGAAGAGAAAAAAGTGAGGAGTGAGGTTGGCGCAATCAAAGAGAAGAGAAAAGAATTGAGGTTCATGCAATGGAACCCTTTCTGCGAGAAGAAAAGAAAGCGCAAGAGATTTTGGCGCGATGAAGAAACCCACTCCTAGCGCGTTTGCTACTGTAATCGTATTTTTTTACTTTCTTATACGGAACGTATTTTGTACTGTATTTTAGTGAGAGTGACTGAATTGGTGGCTGAAAAGTAGTGTACAAATAGCATTGAAAACCCAGTTCTATTATTAAAAGAACCATCAGAAAAATTGGTTTCATCAAATTTTCAAATAAGAGAATTTAAAATTAATAGCCCTTTAAGTTTATCTAAGTTAAAGATTAAAGAAGAAAATTCTGAAATAAAAGAATTAACAAAAAAGGTCGAAAAATTAAA
Organism: Arachis ipaensis; assembly: GCF_000816755.2. Classification (NCBI taxonomy): domain Eukaryota; kingdom Viridiplantae; phylum Streptophyta; class Magnoliopsida; order Fabales; family Fabaceae; genus Arachis; species Arachis ipaensis. The sequence continues at coordinate 6,445,313 of NC_029794.2, read as the reverse complement.
TGAAACCCTAAATACTAAATTATGACAATAAATAAAGAAGAAATATTTGTAACTTATCAAGACAAGAAACAAGAGCTCTTTGAAAGAGAAAATCGTTTAAATTATTTACAGTTTTCTGAAATAAATCAAAGAGCATTTGAAGCTCTAAAAATAATCTATGACAAGTTGAAAAGAGAAGTTGAAGAGCTAGAAAAATTAATAGAATCTCTAGAAAATAGTGATGAATCGATGATAGAGTTTGCAGAAATTTTAAAATAAATAATGAAGCATAAAAAGATTGAAAAATTAGAAAATAAAATAAAAAGTAAAAGGGCGAAAAAATTAAAAAGTAAAATAGAGGAGTATAAAAGGAAATTAAATAATCTTCAGATCAAAATTGATGATCTTATAATAAAAAGGATAGAAATAAGAATAAATATAAACAAGTTGGAATTAAACTTAAAAAATTTATAAATGCCTGGAAAACCATATTATGACTTAAAAGAATTAAAGCTGTTGAAAGAAAAAATGGAGAATGAAGTTAAAAAATTAAAAAGATATTTAGAAACAAGAGAAAGTGTAGAAATAAAAGAAGTTTTTGAGGATTTGAGAAATTATATTAAAGAAAAAGACAAACAGATAAAAGATTTTATATGCAATAATCCATGCAAAAAAGAATACTATAATTATGATAGAAGTTAAAACAGAATTGAAAAACTATAAATATGAAATCAGAATTATAAATATACATCAAGGACTAGTAATAAATGATCATATAACAAATATAAGAGAAATAGTAGAAATGGTCAATACCTTAGATTATGAATTTGCAAATTATTTTTATCAAAATCCTTTAAATAAAGCACCACCAATTGAATCTATACAAATTATAAACTTATTTGAAGCAAAATATGAAGAGTTAATAGAAATTTCGAAAAAGAAATTAAAAGAAAAGTCGAAATTAAAAAATTAGTATCAGAGCCAAGTTAACGATTAAGGGTAACATTTTCTCTTTAAACAACACTTTTAATGATACGCTTTTAAATCAATAACAACCACAAAATAAAAAACATCTTTACAAAAAGATGAAAAAGGCAACTTTATCATAGTAGCCACCATCTTACATTGGCAACCACCCATGCATTTTGTATAAAATTAACTTTTATTAATAAAATATCGCAATTGACGTTTGATGTACTTAAATAGTTGAATAATGTGTATTGTATTATATGCAAATTATTATTGAAGTTAAATATATACAATAAAAAAGTCAGTAACAATTGAAGTGAATATAGTGTTAATTATTAGAGCAATGAATAAATAATTGAACCATGAATTTAATCATATTCAAATAAAACCAGTGACCCAATCAAAGAGCGCAACCAAAGGTTGTCATTAGCATTACTTGAACAGGCTCTTGGCTCGATCATTATTCCGTTGGTCTAGTGATTGACATTATATTACTATATATATTTTTAAAGAATGCTAGGGGCCAACAATTTTGGTGTTTTGTAATCATCAATTGGCCAACAATAATATTTTTAATGGTGTGAGATTACATTTAATGGTGGGAAATCACTCACTTTTATTTTGATAGTTAAGTGCTGACAAAAAAATACAAAAATTACTGACCCCTAGACTTTTTCTATATTTTTATATATTTTTTATGGAGTCCAATTTTT
>NC_029794.2:6434149-6443520 GCF_000816755.2 Arachis ipaensis | reverse complement strand
TTCAATGAAGTAACAAGAATAAAAGAAGAAATATAAAAAATAAATAAAGAAATTAATTTTAAATTATAAATTAAATAAAAAAATTTGTTATTATTATTTTTATTTATTGTTGGCTTATCAATCCTCTCATAAATTAATATACATGTATGTATATATTCAAGTACATTTAACTGCAACGAACCATGTTTTATATTTATACGTAACACTTTGATATTTAATGTTTGCAATCGTCAAAGAACTTTTTTAAAGAAGTTGGATAATGGAAAGGCTTTTGAAAATTTGGACAGTAATAATAAGTTTTATAAGTATAGTTCCATTATTTTTAATAGCTCAAAATTCTCCAAAAGACTATCTTAGAGCTCACAACGATGCACGTGCAGAAATTGGAGTTAAGCCACTAAAATGGGATTCGCAGCTTGCATCGCATGCTCGTAAGTTCGTGAAAAAACACATTTTTGATTGCAAGAAGGGGATTCATGATATGACCAGTAATAAATATGGCCAAAACAATGCATATAATACAGGATCTGTATCAGGTGTCGATGCTGTGAATGTATGGCTGAAGCAAAAAACAAACTATGACTATAAATCCAACTCTTGCATTGATGGCACCCTTAATTGTATTTTTTATGCTAAAATTGTATCGGATGCAACTAATTTTTTAGGTTGTGCTAGAATCAAGTGTCGTAATTATGGAGGCACTCTTATTACTTGTTTTTATTATCCTTGGGGCCATTTTCCAGGTCAAAGCCCTTTTGTAATTCATTAAGGATTTATTTATCTTATACTTTAAGAATATATATTAAAATTATAAATTAAAAATTCTTTTATTAAAAATACAAAAAATTTTAATTTTTAATATGACATCTGTTTTATATTTATTTAAATAAAAAAATTTAAAATTTTTTACTAAAAATAAATTTATCATGTGTCTTTAAAATACATATGAGTTAAACTCATTTATTAATTACCAAATTAAACTCATTGCTTCCTTCGCTACACTTGAATGTAAGTGCATTTTACTGAGATTGTTGACCTTGTAGTTTTCTTTATGATTATTTTAGTTTAAGCTGTGATTGTACTTTCCAAAGGCTTTTTGCCTTATGTACTAAGTGGGTACCTTTTCTTGAAACATTTTTTCCTAATTAAAAAGTCTGTTATTAATACTACTCAAATCATATATTAAAGCATTCATCGTCTTCTATATATGTATATATGATCGATCACAATTCACTACAAGAAAAATTAATATTTGTAACAAAAAAATTATTACAAAAAATCAAAATTTTGAAACAAAAGAATTTTGTAACAAAAAAGGGACCGTTGCAGTATGTTCCGTTATAAAAAAATTTTGTAACAAAAAATGGAATTGTTACAATTTAAAGTAATATTTTGTAATAAATTTTTCTGATACAAAAAACTAAAAGTCATTACAAAAGTGATAACAAATTTTGATCTTCAAAATATTTTTCGTAACAATTTAAACTTTTGTGTCAAAATATTTTATTACAAAATACTACTTACTTTTGTAACATTTTTTATTCTTAGTTATAAAAATAGAAAATTCATTTTAAAATATTTAATTAAATAATTGATATATCAATTAATTTTTTAAACACGCTAACTTAACATTTATATAATATATAATCATATAGATAATTAGAATATCTTACATGTCATTAAGATTCTTTTACAATAAAATAAGTTCTACAAATTCAACTAAACACAATTTTTTCCTAACATAAAATTGTATCATATCGGATTTATAATTCTTGATTCTTCTAGCATATTTCAATCAATATAAAATCTAACATGTTGGCATCAATTTTGTACCCCTACAAATATGAGCAATGAAAACCAAAATTAAAAAATCACATATAACACTATCTTCATCAGAGTAAAAATAAAATTAGAACTTACAAGTTAAAATTAACTAATTCTTTAAGAATCTATTCTCAAAGTTTAAAACTAGTCAATCAAGAATGCAAATTATCAAAAATTGACAATTCAATATATAAACTCGGCCTAATTAATCATAATTTAATTCATTAAATTTACATAAGTATCAATTGTCTAAAAATCACTACAAAGCACAATTTCCACTAAAGTCCTCATAACAAATATACTTGACTTTTGGAAATAGTTTGGAAATAGAAAAGTATAGCAAGAATGGAAAAATAAAACCGAATAACAACTTGACAGCTAAGTCACACTATCTTGAACTTTCTTGGCAGCTAAGCTACACTAATCCAGAGATCTCTTTTGCCACCTAATTTACTTTTATATGATTTTTTTTAAAAAACCGGCTACTGATTTAGTACACTTCAGAAAAACAGCAAGCAATAACCAATTTAAGAAAATCATATAAAATCCATCTTTTGTTTGATTCTCCTAAATTTTGGTGTGTTTGAACTAGAATTATCTATCTTTCACCCAATTCAAGTCCCAGATAATTTTCACTTCTCTAGAATAAGTTATGCCTCTTGAAATATGATTTTGTTTTAAGAAAAGGATGCTGTCACAACAGTGAACAGCCCTGCTTCAAGAAAGCACAACTTTCTCTACAAAACTTTAATTATTCTGAAATTTGAACATAAAATACTAGACATCTTAATATTTCACCCCTCTTTAGTTTCACCTCCAAAGAGTTTCAGAGTATTGAGATATGTGGTTTTGAATTTGCTGTTCCAGAATTCGGACAACAATATTTCTGCAGAAAATGACCATTTTCTAAAAATCATATCTCCCAAACCACACATCAAAAAATTCTGAAATTATAGAGAAACAATCTAGACATATCAAATTTTTATAGAAAAATAATTTTACCCATTTTGAGTGGCTAGATTTCTTCCAGTTTTGTTCACAAAGTGCTGTCTGAAATTGCATAATTCTGCAACATGTAACCTTGGGTTTTGAGAGGTCAAAAATTGATTCCTAACTTTTCATTCACTCTAACCTTGCATTCTAACTTTTTTTTATCTATTGTGACTTGTTAAAAAGATTAAATTAGCCTCAAGTACTTAGGATTAATAAATCATCATTTTTGGTCAGTTTTCACATTTAAGCATACTCATATGACATCAACAAGTTCTGCATTACTCAACACAATCCAACCACAAATCACTCAAACAATTCACATATATTATCATTAATTTACTGCATCATATATAACAAATAGTCCAACATCATCTCAAATAATCATTAGCACGTATCATCAATTAATTCAATCATGAAACTTGGCTTTTAGCCTTTTAACAAATTCTGCACTCTAACAAATAGAATTTTCAACATCATCATCATTTAATAAATCAAACACAGCATCATTCAATCAGTTTAAACAAAAAGTGTTTTCTAAAGTTGCAATAATCAAAATTCTATACACGCATCCTCATCGTCACAGAAACTATACACGCATTCTTAATAAGAAATTCTAATCAAAATTCATAAATTTCAATAATCAAAATTTATAATCAGTACAATTTAACAATTCATAATATTTTTTTTTGAAAATCTCTTTACAGGAATAATCACATTTTGTTTTACATGTATCTTCTTCTTGCTATCAATTCAGCTACATAACTTGGATGCAGATGGCTTTAAATATTAGTATTTACACAGCATCTCATCAATTTTAATTCCATATATATAATAAATCAATACATCATTCCATCCATCAGATTAACCATCATCTAAGTCTGGAATAAGACATGACTTAACAGTTTTTTATATACATGAAAAGGGGTTTGGATGATTGACACTAACAGGAACTCATGAAGAACAAAATCAATCAATATTATAAAGCCTTAATCAAAACACTAACAGGAACTCAAGAAGAACAAAATCAGAACAATTCACTAACAAGAAGAGAAGAGAAGCAAATTTCAAATTTACCTAATCAGAACTTCTAATAACCAAATTCCAAATTTCAGAAGAGAAGCAATTTTAATCAGAAATTCCAAATTTTCAATAATCAGAACCCTAAATCCCTAATCATAAATTCCAATAATCAAATCCCTAATAAGAAATTTTAATAACCAAATCCCTAATTAGAAATTCAAAACATATAATTTACCTGAACTGAACTTGAGCAGGGGCTAGAGAAGAGAAGAAGACCAGCGGAAGAAGCAGTCGTTGTCGCCGTCGTCCTTCAGGCCTTGAGGGTCAGAGAAGCTCTGTCGCTGTTTGCAGTTATTTGCCATCTGAAAGAACACTTCTCCTCCAGACTTCCAGCAACAGATCCGGCAAGACACATCTCCACCGACGGCACCAGGAAGTACGATGATGACGGCTTGGTGAGACGCGACAGCGGCGGAGCATGATGACAGCGGCGACGGCTTCGTGGTGGCGTTGCCCTTCACACACGCTCTCTCTCCTCTTCGTGATTCTTCTCAGGCTACAGAATCGGGTTGATAGAAAGCAGAACGGCGACTGGGCAGCGACGAATGGTAGACTCCAAGGTGGCGACGGCGCAATGGCGCTGCAGACAGCCCCCTTCCTCCCTTCTCTTCTCCTGGCGCGACTCTCTCTTCCCTCTTCCCTCTTCCCTCTTTCGTTTCTTTCTTTCTTTCATATTTCTGTGTGTAGGTGTGTGGAACAGGTGACCCCTGTGTGGCTGGGTGTATGTGCACGCTGAAGAGGAGTGGGGGTTCTAGGGTTAGGTTTTCCTAAGGGTTTGTAATTTTAATTAAATTAGGGAATAGAGTATTCATTAAAATATAATTTAATCTCTTTAAATTACTTTAAAACATGAATTAAATTATCAATTTGTTAATTAATTCTTAATAAGTATTCTAATTTAAAATATAAGATGATATAATTAATTATAAAAATTAAAGTATTAAATTCTAAAATCTCAATTATTTAAATTAAATAGTATAATTTTTTTTACAACTACTAAGTCTTATAATTTAAATATAGAAAATTATTCAATAATTATAAAATTCAGTAAAATTTTTATTTTAATTACCAAAACTTGATTTAATTACTCTCAATGAAATAATTTTTGAAAATAAAATCACTAATAAATAAATAAATTTGGAATCAACTCAAAATAGGATTTTTCAAAAGTTCTGGATCTTACATAAATAATTTTTTGAAAATAAAACCATGAATAACTATAATAAATCACAATACAAATAATTTATTATTTATTTTCTAACAATCGTAGATTTTACCGGCTTAATGATGAGTGTTAGGTTAAGGTGGGTTTAGGACTAGTAGAGAGAGAGAAAAAACCAGAACTCTATATTTTATACTTAAGGGAGTTTTTCAAAATTTTATTTAAATGGACGAGGATGGCAAACAACAAAATAAAAAATAAAGGTGAGGGTTAGAATTAGAATTTTTATTTTTTATATTTGTTTTTATTTTTAAATTTTAACTATTTTTATTTATGTTTAATAATTAATTTTTTAATTTAAAAATTTAATTTTTAATCAACATTTAAGATTTAATTATTAGTAAAATTATATATTAATTTTATAAAAAAATATAAAATAATATATACCATTTTTAAAAATAAATCATTTAATCTTTAATTCTTTTATAAAAATAATTATTTTAATTATCTTAGAGATTTTAATCATTTAATTATTTAATTCTTTTAATTATCTTAGAGATTTTAGCATTTTAAAATAATTGTTTTACTTACAAAAATTTTTTTTATTTTGTGACAAACAAATAACTTGTTACAAACAATATTGAATTTTGTGACAAAATAATTGGAGTTTTTGAAACAAATGGACATTTTGTTACAAAATATTTTAAAATTTTGCAACAAAATAATAGTTCGTTACAAAAGCCAATATAATTTGTAACAAAAAAATCAAGTCGTTATAAAATATCAAAACATTTTGTAACAAATTGTATTGTTGTTACAAAACATTATTATTATATAACAGTTACTAATTTTTGTTATAAAAGAATAATTTTTTATAATAATTTTAAATTTGTTACAAAATTTTTGTTACAAATGTTCAATTTTCTTGTAGTGATTACTGCTTTTAAGATCCATGGAAAAGTTTTCGCTACACAAACAAGTTAATTTCACAAAGAAGCAAAAACAGTAAGTTTGAATCAAGCTTGATCTATGTCTGTGTATATAGGGACAGAGTTAGATGTAATATTAGAGTGGGGCCAAAAATATTTACATAATAAAATGATTTTTAATATATATTTTATATTAATAATTAATTTTGATGTACACTTAATTAACATAATTGATGAGTTATTATTAACGATGACACATACACAAGAAAAAGTTGTGGAGAGGTCAATGGTAGTTTTCAATGGCTATGGATCTCGGAGGTTGAAGAAAATGTCAATTCTCAATCTGAGTTCACTTGCAAGACTGGATTTCTAGTCTTTCAAAGTAGGTATGGCAGCTACCATGACATTCAAGATAGAGTAGTTAGTGATACCTTAGCTTCTCAGTGAGGAAAGGATTTTATGGAAAAACTACTTGAATGAATTGTTTTTTGTTTCGGTTGAAGCTAAGGCAATTGGGCTTGATTATTCGATTGGGGTAAGGATAGTGGGTTAATGAGTGGAGCGGTTTGAGGGAGATTGGTCGAAGGTCGATTGGAGTAGATCAGTTAGTAGTCATCAGTCACTACTGATGAGTGGCTGTTCAGTTAAGACAATAGTTTTTTTGATAATCAAATCGGTCAAATCAATAGTTTATTAGTTTATTAGTTCAATTAGTGAGTTATTGATTAAATCATTTAAATTATAATTAATAAATATAAATTTAAAATTATAATTTAATTTATATATGTTTATATTTAAAAAAAAGGATAAATATAATAAAAAGCAATTTGGCCTAATAGTACTTAAACAGTCAAATTGCACATGCAAGAGAATTCAAGTTTAAACTTAAAAAAAGTTTTTTTTGTTAATTGTTACCGGTTTGTATCGGTTTTGATCGGTTTATATCGATTCTAACCGTTTTTTTTAAACGATCAAAATATTATATCAAACTGATTTAGAATTTGATTCGCTAATTTTTTTTAATTAAACCGATAAGTCCAATTCGATTTTAACAATTATGATTAAGATAGACTGAGAGTTAAGTCTTAAATTGATCTCTAAAATTGTACTCGAATCTCAAAATAGTCTTTGAAGTTAATAGCTACCCAATTTCGTCTTTGAACTTGCACTCCGGGACTCATACTAGTCCCTAAGACGCTTTCCATTCATCATTGGAACCTTGAAACAACGTCATTTAAAAAAAAAAAATTGAAGAAAACATGCTCCTCTTCCCCTTTCCCTTCCCCAACCCGTCCCCTTCCCATTTCCTTTCTACTTCCCCAACCTAATGCCCTTCTCCTTCCTCTTCTCCTTCTGCTTTCCCAACCTGAGACCCTTCCCCTTTTCCTTCTCCTTCCCCAACCTGACACCCTCCCCCTCCTCAACCATACTCTCACACTCACAACGTTAAACACATGGAGCTCTCTTCAACTCTCACTGTCGCCGCCTCTCGCCGGCCTCTATTTTAGTGTCGTGCCGCTCACCCCCTCTCGAACCTAGTCTCTTACACTCAAACACAGTAGAGGCAGAGACAGAGCATAAAGCCTCAACGTTCTCTATCATCGCCGTTCCGCTCGCCAGCCTTCGTTTTGTTGTCACACCACTCGCTAGCCTCCATCTCGTCGCTCGCCGCTCGTCAACCCCTCTCTGTCAACACATCATCTCGTTTCTCGCCGTCACTGTTCGCTTGTGCCTCCCTGTCTAGTCGTCACTGTTACTGCTCATGCATCGGCGATCTTCTCTTATTTCTTCTCTGTCTCTCTCTGCCTCCCTCTTCTCTCCTCTGGCTCGGTTCTCTCTCGCAGCCATGGTGAGTTTTTTTTTTAATTTTTTTAGTTATTTAATTATTATTCTTTAATGTTATGGGTGATTGTTGCAATTGATCCTGTTTCAATATAACAACAATGGTTAATTTTAGCTGTTTTCTATTCTGTAATTATTGTTGACTTTTTTTTGTTGTTACTATTTTTTGTGCTTGTTGCTGTTTAGGTTGATTGATACTTGCTATTTAGGTTGATTGATCTTTTTTATTGATGCTGATTTTTTGTGATATTTTATGTTACTGATTTTTATTTTTATTTTTATGATCTGCTGAAAAAGAAGAAGAACAGAATTAAAGAAGAAGGGATTAGAGTTTTGGAAGGGGATTGTTATTTTTTTTATATAAAATGACAACGTTTTAATAAAAATCAGTCCAGCTTAGCTTTTTAATAGACGAAAAATATTTTAGGGACTATTATGAATTTTGGAGTATAATAATTTAAATATAAATTTGAGTAATTATTAATTTCAGAGATTACTTTAAAATTCAAGTACAATTTTAGAGACTATTTTAAAACTTATTTCGACAAATTGATAATCAGTTGGCATTGTTAACGTGTTTTTATATTAGAATTTTAGCCTGTCATTCTAATCTCCTTTGTAAAAGTTTTCTTATTGTATTAAATGGCATATTAGACTTTTTTATTTGGTAATATATATTAGAAAAAGAGATAGAAAAAGATGAATGAATTTTAATTTGGAAAATATTTTAATTAAACTTTAATTATAAAATAAGATATATATTTTTATTGTTTAATTTGATAATATGTAAAATGTAATAAACAAAAATAATAGATTAAGATAATAGAAAAGAATAACAGATGATATATATATATATTTTAAGGTAAAGTTGAGAAATTAACATACTGCTTGCCTTATTCTTTTCCTTTTTAGCACAATACCACCCTTTTTATTATTTTATTATTAGGAAATCTTTTTAGAAAGTGTTTATTTATTAAAATAAAACAACTAGAGATTTTGCAATTGAAAAAAAAAACTAGCTAAAAAATATGATTTTTATGGGAAATTTTGTAATCCAATTGATCGACCACTAATATATAAATATTATTAAAAAAATTCTAAATAAAACAAATTCGGAATCATAGAAAGAAAATTAGTCTATCCATAATAGAAGAGGAGATGAGATCATATGAAAAATGTAACCGATTCTTTCCTTTGTTTGAGTTACTGGCCATCCGTATATATATATATAGTCTTATTTCACCTCCGAGAAACGAAAGAAAACGTCCATCTCCAAATTTAACTCAGACGTAGCTCGTTTCTTTTGGGGTGTGAAGCCGTGTCAAACCAAACTACCCAACAAGCATTAGCTCTCCCTGAAAAGGAGGCGATCCAGCCACACCTTTCAGTACGGCTACCTTTTTACGACTTCACTCCAGTCACTAGCCCTGCCTTCGACATCCCCTCCTTACGGTTAAGGAAACGACTTCGGGCATGGCCAGCTCCCATAGTGTGACGGGCGGTGTGTACAAGGCCCGGGAATGAATTCATCGCCGTATTGT
>NC_029794.2:6433680-6433922 GCF_000816755.2 Arachis ipaensis | reverse complement strand
AAAATAGAAGATAAAAATAAAAAAGAGAACAATAATAAATTAAGAGAAAAAAAAAGAGTGAAAAAAAATTCTTTAATTTTATATAAAGAAAAGTATTTTAATTATAATAAGATATTGGCAAGTACATTTTAATGATCAAATTAACAATATACCACGTAAATAGTGGAAAATAAATGACCAAAAAGTATTTGAAAAAAAAAGCTATTTATTTATGATATCTTCTATTTTTCTAAAACGGTAAT
>NC_029794.2:6427393-6433567 GCF_000816755.2 Arachis ipaensis | reverse complement strand
GAATGAACATGCCAAGAGCTTAATAATTCAAATAAAACCTATGATCCTTGAAGCATTAAAAAAAAAAAAGTTGTGTACATACAGCCGAATCAAAACTAAATGTCTCATCGTTATTATCATTGGTTTTACCTTATTAGACTCTTGCATTGGCTCGATGATTATTCCATTCTAATAATTAATAATTTAATATTTATATTATTTATACAATTTGTTTCATTTTGTTACTGGCCTTTTGAACCTCCAATAAATCATTGCATGGTTATTATATATATCCATGAATCGAACACTAAACACAATGACATTTAATTTTTGCAATCATCGAATTTCTTTTCCCTAATTTAGAGCTAAGAGAATGAAAAGGTTGTTGAAGATTTCGTTGATGGTAATAAGTTTCGTAAGCATTATTCCATCGTGCTTATCGAGTCAAAATTTTCCAATGGAGTATCTTAAAGGTCATAATGCTGCACGTGCTAAAGTTGGAGTTAAGCCATTGAAGTGGGACAAACAACTAGAATCACTTGCTCATGAGTTTGTGAATGAACATATTGCAGATTGTTATGGAATGTATATACCTCATCATTTTGGTAGTAACTACGGCCAAAACATTGTACATAATCCGAATCGTGTTTCAGCAGCATCTGCAGTGGCCACATGGGTAGCACAGAAACAAAACTATGAGCCCAAATCTAACAAATGCATTGATGGTAACCCTGCCAGTTGTCATTGTTACGTTCAAGTTGTTTGGGGTGCATCAACTTATTTAGGTTGCGCGAGAGGTGACTGCGACAATGATGAAGGCACCCTTATTACTTGTTATTATGATCCTACCGGCACCTTTCCAGCTCAACGCCCCTACTTAGTGCATTAATTAGGAGCGTTTATGGGTAATGTAAAATTGGGTTTGTTTTTATTCAGATTTGATTAAATATATATTGGTTCTATTTTTTAGATTTTAATTCGATTTTAAATCTAATAAAATTTAAATATTTTCAACAAGTATGATTAAAAATAAATTATATCTCTGTTCTCTCCTTATTTAAGTGAATGCTCATTAGCTCAGGAGTTTGTGTTGGAAAATTTACTCGTAATTAATGAGACTAAGCTTATATTTATGCAGTATAATTGAATAGTTTTGCAGGATTCTGGCTGAAGTTGAAAACCTTGCTGCTAATTGTAATGAGACTAAGCTTATTTTCTTAATTTTTCTTTTTCGTTTCCTTAGAAATAAGTTGGCTTATTAGTCAAGGCAATCAAGTTTATGTATCTAACTTACTTGTATATGTTCACTTTTAGTTGTTAGAATTCCTTAGTTATTTTTCCGTATTTCAGATTTTGGCATCGTACCTCGTTAAACTTCATGCAAAATGTAGTTAATGAAAATCAGAGTCCTGTAATAGTTATTACCAAAGGATGCCAGGTGAATTTTTTCAGATGATAGTTTATTTAATGCTTTATTGTCATAATGAGTTCTTTCTTATTCCTTCCTCCAGCTACTTGGAACTTCTCGCAAATGCCTTGGACCGTGAAAATTGGTCACTGGTTCAATTCATGTCATCTTCTTACAGTGGATATGACACCTCCAGCTTGCAACAAGTAAACAACTAAACTATTCCTGGTTTTACCATTCTTGTGACTGTTGCTCTAGAATATTACATTACAATTTGCAATTCAGTGTAGTACCACTAACGATTAGCTCAAGAAATTATCTTTTGTAGGTAAAAAAGTTCACAAATCTTCCAGAAACAATTATGTATGATCTAAGGGAAGGAAGTTTAAGAGGGCTAGAGGAAGGAGGAACAACAAAGGAAATAGAATTTAAGTTGTATTGTTTCTGTATTTTTTTTCAATTTTTAGTTTTGGAATTCAAACTCGAAATTTATTTTGTATTTGAGTATTAGTTTTTTAATGTATAAAACAATTATCGCAAAAATTATGTCACTAATTATTGTTTGATTTATGTTGTACTAAAAATTGCATACTATATTTGAAGGTTTTGTAATAAAAAAGGATTAAAAATTTATATTTTGCAGGCAAAAATAAGAAAAAGGATTTTTTTTTATTTTATAAGGCTATTGCCACGCTTTTAAAGTGTGGCCGTATAACTGGCTATCGCCACGCTTTAAAAAGTGTAGCCATATCTTTTCCTATCGGCACGTTTTTAACGAGTACCCAAAACAAACATTCTGGGACGTTTTAAAAGCGTGGCGATATGTGCACTTTTCGATACGCTTTTTAAGCGTACCTATAGGTTAAAGCGTGGTAAGAGATGAAAGCGTGCCAACAAAAAAAGCGTGCCGATAGATCGACAAAAGTGTGGCGATAGAACAACCGGCACGCTGGCAGATGTGACCCTTTCAAAAGCGTGCCGAAAGTTCAAAAAGCATGGCGAAAAACTATCGGCACGCTTTTTGGCACTTTTCGGCACGCTTTTAAAGCGTGGCAGAAAGCCTATTTTCTTGTAGTAACAAAATGATAGAATAAAATGAAAACATCAACATATTTTAAATGTTACAAAAGTTCTCATATTTCAATCAAATTTATTTTTTACTTTTTGGTCTTATGCTATCAATCATGTTAATTACTTAATAAATCGAATTTTATCTTTCCTTTTAAAATTTAAAACTCCTTTTGAAAGTATATTTAGTAGCCAAGGGTTTTACTCAGACAAAAAGGGTTCATTTTTTAGAAACTTTCTCCTCTTTCGTCAAGCCTGTTACTATCTGCATTGTTCTTGCTCTGACTTTAATATTCAAAAATGGCCCATTCAGCAACTGGACGTCAACAATTGCCTTTTGCACAAAAATTTTTTTGAGGTTGTTTTTATATATGGAGCTTCCTCCTGATTTTTCATTTGACCGAACCAACCAAGAATCTCTATATGGTCTTCGGCAATCCAGCCAAATGTGGTATGAGAAGCTTTCTATTTTATTAATCTCATGTGGATATTAACAAACCTTATTTGATTATAATTTTTTTATTAAGATTAAAGACAAAGAAATTACAATTTTATTGATACATGTTAATGACATTGTACTCACTACTAACTCAGTATCTAAAATGGCAAAAATAAAAAAGATCTTAAATGATCATTTTAAGATTAAAAATTTAGAGACATTGAAATATTTTCTTGATATTGAGGTTACTCATTCTAGTACTGGTATATCTATATCACAACATAAATAATGTTTGAATATTTTGTCTGATTGTGGCTTTTTTGGTGCCAAACCTGCTAGAATTTCAACGGACAGTACTACCAAACTGTCTGAGGATGATAGCCTTTTCCTCTAACAACCGTTTGTTATCTAACCATCACCAAGCCAGATATCACTTATTACGCCACTTACTAATTGAGGCCAGATATCACTTATTACGCCACTCACCAATTGAGCCTGTTTATGATAACTCCAACTTAGAATGAAGCACTACAAAGCAACTCTTCGGGTTCTCTGGTACCTTAAGAATGGTTCAAGCAAAGGGTTTTTCCTCTCTAGAGATCCAACTCTTCAAATTTTTGGCTTCAGTGATTCTAACTGGGAAGACTGTCCGGATACTTGTCGTCCAGATCTTGGATAACTCTCTTATTTCTTGGGTAACATAAGATGTGAGCTTTTATGGATATTAAATTTGATGGTTTTCGTCATATTTCATGTGACTATTCTTTTGTTTTATTATGCGACAACCAAAGTGCTATTCATATAGCTGTCAGTCCAGTTTTTCATGAGTGTACAAAGTATTTAAAAGTCTATTGTCATTTGGTCCATCAAAAAGTAGAAGAGAATTTTATGAAGTTACTTTCAGTTCTTTCTTCTGGCCAACTTGTCGATATATTCACTAAGTCTCTCCCAACTAAACTGTTCTATATTAATTTATTCAAATTAAAAATTATTGATCTATACCATCTTCCAGCTTGTAAAGGTATATTGAACCAATTATCATAATCAATCCAATAGAATTAGACTGAAGATCAACAATCAGAATAATTTTTTTTTTTCATGCTTTTTTCTGTTTATTCTAGAGTAAAGTAACTCATCTTTTTTTTAAGATAAGATTCATTTTTTAGATTTATTTATTTTGATTTAATGAGCTGTATGGTGTTAGCTTTTTCTTCTTGTATATATTGAATTGTTGTAATCATTGAGATATAAAAAGAATATACAGTTCTTTAATTTTTCATACAACCTTGACTTCTTTATTTTTAAATTCTTGATATTAATTACCAAATTAAACTCATTGCTTTCTTCACTAGATTTAATATAAGCGCATATTTCACTGAGATTGTTGGCCTTGTAGTTCTTTTTATGATTATTTTACTTTAAATGGTGATTGTGCGCTCCAAAGGCTTTTTGCCTTATGTACTGAGTACCTTTTCATGAAACAATTTTTTTTTTAAGAGAAAGTATGAGAAGCCAATGTATATAGTGTACAATGTGTATAATGAGAATAAAAAATAAATTAAAATTAAATTTAATTAGTTGCATGATTAATTAATTTCTAATAATAACAATATTTCAATTTAAAAAAAAAGGCAGGATTTGCACAAAACCATTTCACCACTCTCACCATTTTCTCTTCATTTAAAGGGAGTCAAAATTAGGTTTTTCTCCTTCTCCCAACGATTCTGCTGCTAGAGTCCACTTAGTCACGTTGCCATCTCCGAACCAGTTCCGACGACACCGCGCTGTATCGAGAAGTCGCACTTCACCTGGAGCGCTGACAACCCTAGCCCACACGAAGCCAGTTCCAGCATCGTCGCTACCGCTCCCTCGCGTCATCGCTAACTCGTTCCCTCGTACCGTCGCTGCCCCTCGCTGACCCGGTGCCCATCATTCTCTACACGAAGCAACGAAAATCACAACCAGGTTCCACCGCTTGTGCCCCGGTTCCTAGGTTTGTTTTTTTTATTTAAACTGGTATTGGAATAAAGCTTACGAAATTTTCTAATAAAAATGGAGAATCCAGAATTATAGTGGTAAATTATTAGAATGAACTTGGTTAACAAGTTAAGCTTTCAAGTTAGCAAATCGTTTCATAGTCCGTACTTTCTTTGGGTTTTTAAAGTAATCTTACTATTTTTATCACCTCAATGTGCAGTCCATTAGTGCACTGAATTCTTGGTATGAAAAAGTGCTTGAAGAAAAGTCTTGTGGCGTCTTATTCCAAATTCACCACTGATGCTGTAAACCCCGATTAATTAGTAGATAATTAGTCAGTAAATTAGTTTTTAATAAGAAAGATTAGAAATATAAATATTATATTAAATTAGGTAGAGCTCATCGAAACGAGAATTTTGACACTAATTTTTAAAAAAACGGTCCAAAATTGGACCAAAAAGACCGAACCGGTTGAACCGGACTCAAACCGGGCTGTCGGTCCAACCGGACCAGCTTTTTTAAGTGAGCCCAAAGCCTTTCTTCCCCTTTATTTTAACAGAAGCGTAGTTGCAGCATGTAAAGGGGAGGGAAGAACGAAAACTTCACCGAACCCTTACGACAATCTTTCGTACGCCGTAACTTCTCCGTCCGAGCTCCGATTGCCACACCGTTTGCGGTCACGCGTCCACTGCGTCAAGCTCTACATTTTTATTGGAACAATTTTATAGGTAACTTGCTATTTTACCTCAGTCTCCTCTTTCCTCCCATTTTCAAATTTTGAGTGGGAAGATTGAATTTCTTTGATTTCTGATGTTTTAGGATCCAATTAACTTGAGGGAAATGTTCACTCTTGCTTATGTAAAGCTTGGGTAAGGTGAGGATATGATAATTCTATTTTATTTTCATTAAATTTGAGCTTTAAGTATTAAATTGGATATATATGTGTTACAAATGTGTATTAGGTTGTGAATAAATAATTGGAGCTTGAAATTGTGAATACTGGAACTTGGAGGAAGTTGATTAGTTGAATTTTGAGGGGCTGCCTTGTTTTTGAATAAATAGCTTTGGTCGTTACGTGGAAATTGGCCAAGGTATGGTTTAGGTTTCTTGCATTTAATATATAATATTCTGTAAAAACTTAGGTTAGATGATCATAGGATAAGTTGAAATGCAGGTGTATGTTTAATATTTAGTAATTTGTCGATGAATATATTTGGTTGAAGTTTATTGGATAATTAGTTATTAATTTTGGATGGTGAATGTTGTTATGTTAATTTGGAGAGAATTATGGTTGAATGTTATT
>NC_029794.2:6406805-6427368 GCF_000816755.2 Arachis ipaensis | reverse complement strand
AGATGCTGCCGAAATTTTATAAAAATTAGAGATTTTGTTTATATGATTATTTAAAAAGATTTAGATTCAAAGGCTATATGGTTTGATTTAAAGTTATTAAGAAAATGAGCATGCTTTAAGTTTGATTCATTTAGAAAAGAATGAATTATATTTTGAATTCGAACTATTGATGGACGGAATGGGAGGTGTGATAATGAAGGAAAAAGATTGAATATGATTGATGTATGATGATGAATGAGATGCGATTGAGAATGATGTGGATGTTGATGAATTATAATTGAATTATTTATATGGCTTGAATAATTTAAGGATCTGAGATACGAGGTTCCCTGGATTAAGTGCCGTGGCTTGCCACCACGTGTACCAGGTTGAAAACTCGATACTCTGTTGACCCTACGACGTAAGTGTGACCGGGCACTATATAAATTCCCGGGAATGTTACCCCCATTGAGTAATATTGATTATTTGAGATAAAGCTATGCATAGACTCTTGGGGATGCACGTCGGGGGACAGTCTAAGGACAATTCAGACTTGTCGGGTTGGCTGGATAACCGACAGATGAGCCTCATCAGCCATAGGACAGGCATGCATCATATGCATAATACTTGAATTACTTGCTTGTGCTTTAATTGGGTGTGCCTATATGTATTTGCCATGTTAAATTTGTATTTGTTACCTGCAGTAATTGTAACCTTCTTTGCTTGTCTTTATCTGTCTATTTGTCTGTGAAAATGCATGATGGAGTTGGAGGTATGGAGGAATGGTAGTATGGGACTTAGATTTAAGGTTAAATTAAGTTAGGTTTAAATATTCTTAGAAAACCACCTCTTATGGCTTCTATTTAATACTTTAAGCTCTATAATCTGAGTGTCAGCGTTCTAGGATTGCCTCTGGCATTCCAGGATCTTATATATTATGTGTGTGGAACCTTTACCATACTGAGAACCTCCGGTTCTCATTCCTTACTATGTTGTTGTTTTTCAGATGCAGGTCGAGAGGCACCTCGTTAGGCATCTGGACTCTCTTAAAGCGGAGTGGTTACTAGGTAGTTTTGTTGTACAGTGATGAATATATATGTACTTAGCTTTCTCTCCGCATAACTTATTCTTTTTGATCCTCTTAGAGGTTTATGGAGAGGCAGGACTGTGTATATGTACTTTTGGATTTTGGATATGTATGTACATATGTGTAAATATTCTCCGGCCAGTCTTGACTTCGCAGGCTGAGTTAAGAGCTTGTTATTTTTTATCTTTGGCACTCTATTCCTACTTCTGTTATCATATGTTTAATAGTTATGGTTTCCTTAGCACGCAAGTTAACTCATTCCTTGAGCGTTGCGCTTTTATTTCGCAATTTTTATTTCCTCTATTCTTCAAGGCTCCTAGCATATTATAATTCTTCTGCTATTATATATATACATTTTATTTTAGAGGTCGTAATACCACACCACATCTGTTTTACGACTTAAGCGTAAAGCTCTGTGTGGTAGGGTGTTACATTATGGTATCAGAGCAGTTCGTTCCTATAGAGCCTGAAAGACGGACTGATTGTGCTTCTGTGCATTCTCTGTATATGTATTTATGTGCTATTAGGATATCTGACTGATATATATGGCATAAACATTTGTGAGCATGCATTTGGAACTTAAAGCATTAGACCTGCGATATTAAGACTGATCAACTTAATATCACTTGTTTAATGTGTATGAGAACCAGATGTCGACTCGCGGACGTGATCGCGGGTGAGATGGAGATAGAATATACATCGTTACTCTTTGCCCTGTAGGGAATGGTCCAGTAGACTTTATGGCTGCTCTGGGAAATATGGCTGTGGCTTTGCAGGCAACAACTGAGGCACTGGTAATCAGATAAATCAGGGTAATCATGGTAACAATAATGATGAGGACGGTCCTATGACACTTGCTACATTTTTGAAAGTTCGCCTTCCGACTTTTAGGGGAACCTCAAATCCTACTTATGCAGATAATTGGATTCAGGCTATGAAACGAGCATTGCAGGCCCAACAGGTTCATGAGGAGCAATGTGTTGAATTTGGAACTTATCAACTGCAAGGTGAGGCTCAGTATTGGTGACAGGGGACACGATGTATCCTGCAGGCAAGTGGCACTGTGATAGTCGGGAGATTGGTTATTTAAGAATCCTATTTTGCTTGATTGTTTTGAGAAGTCAGTATAGTTTATGCCGGAAAGGTCAGAAGTGCCAGTTGTGGTGAATAGTTACTATTTGAACTCTATGATAGTAAACTGTTCTAGGACTGAATGTCAAGGTATTATGTTATTAAAATGTAGGAGTGTCATGTGATGATCAGAGCTCAGAGCAGATTCCAATTGTAAGTGAATTTCCAGATGTGTTTCCGGATGATATTAATGAATTTTCACCTAACTGAGAGGTTGAGTTTGCAATTGAATTAGTGCCTGGAGCCAGTCCAATTTTGATTACTCTTTATAGGATGTCACCTTTAGAAATGACTGAACTGAAGACTCAGCTGGAAGATCTGTTGGGTAAGCATTTTATCCGACCAAGTGTTTCTCCGTGGGGAGCGCCAGTGTTACTGGTAAAGAAGAAGGATGGAAGTATGCACTTGTGTGTCGATTATCGGCAATTGAATAAGATTATTGTGAAGAATAAATATCCACTACCTAGAATGGACGACCTAATGGATCAGTTACAAGGTGCAGGTGTGTTTTCTAAGATTGATCTGCGATCCGAGTATCATCAGATAAGGGTTAGAGATGAAGATATTCCAAAAACTGCTTTCAGAACACGTTTTGGTCATTATGAGTATACAGTGATGTCTTTTGGGTTAACTAATGCCCCAGCAGTATTCATCGATTATATGGGCAGGATTTTCTGACTGCATCTGAACAAGTTTGTTATTGTCTTCATTGATGATATTCTTGTTTATTCTAAGACTGAAGAGGAGCATGCTGATCATTTGCGAACTGTGCTACAAATTCTGAGAAACAGGAAGTTATACGCTAAGTTATCTAAATGCGAGTTTTGGAAGAGTGAGGTAAAGTTTCTCGGTCACGTGGTGAGTAAGCAGGGAATAGCCATGGATCCTGCTAAGGTGGAAGCAGTAATGAATTGGGAGCGACTAACTTCAGTGACAGAGATCAGGAGTTTTCTAGGTTTGGCGAGATATTATTACAGATTCATTAAGGGACTTTTATAGCTCGCCTTACCTTTAACTAAGTTGACTAGGAAGGATACGCTTTTTATTTGGACCCAGAATGTGAAGAGAGTTTTTGAGCAATAAAGCACAGATTGACTACTGCACCCGTATTGGTATTGCCTGAGCCAAGTGAACCGTTTGAAGTATATTGTGATGAATCACTAAAGGGTTTAGGGTGCGTTCTAATGCAGCAACAGAATGTTGTAGCATACGCCTCACGGCAATGGTAACAATAATGATGAGGACGGTCCTATGACACTTGCTACATTTTTGAAAGTTCGCCTTCCGACTTTTAGGGGAACCTCAAATCCTACTTATGCAGATAATTGGATTCAGGCTATGAAACGAGCATTGCAGGCCCAACAGGTTCATGAGGAGCAATGTGTTGAATTTGGAACTTATCAACTGCAAGGTGAGGCTCAGTATTGGTGACAGGGGACACGATGTATCCTGCAGGCAAGTGGCACTGTGATAGTCGGGAGATTGGTTATTTAAGAATCCTATTTTGCTTGATTGTTTTGAGAAGTCAGTATAGTTTATGCCGGAAAGGTCAGAAGTGCCAGTTGTGGTGAATAGTTACTATTTGAACTCTATGATAGTAAACTGTTCTAGGACTGAATGTCAAGGTATTATGTTATTAAAATGTAGGAGTGTCATGTGATGATCAGAGCTCAGAGCAGATTCCAATTGTAAGTGAATTTCCAGATGTGTTTCCGGATGATATTAATGAATTTTCACCTAACTGAGAGGTTGAGTTTGCAATTGAATTAGTGCCTGGAGCCAGTCCAATTTTGATTACTCTTTATAGGATGTCACCTTTAGAAATGACTGAACTGAAGACTCAGCTGGAAGATCTGTTGGGTAAGCATTTTATCCGACCAAGTGTTTCTCCGTGGGGAGCGCCAGTGTTACTGGTAAAGAAGAAGGATGGAAGTATGCGCTTGTGTGTCGATTATCGGCAATTGAATAAGATTATTGTGAAGAATAAATATCCACTACCTAGAATGGACGACCTAATGGATCAGTTACAAGGTGCAGGTGTGTTTTCTAAGATTGATCTGCGATCCGAGTATCATCAGATAAGGGTTAGAGATGAAGATATTCCAAAAACTGCTTTCAGAACACGTTTTGGTCATTATGAGTATACAGTGATGTCTTTTGGGTTAACTAATGCCCCAGCAGTATTCATCGATTATATGGGCAGGATTTTCTGACTGCATCTGAACAAGTTTGTTATTGTCTTCATTGATGATATTCTTGTTTATTCTAAGACTGAAGAGGAGCATGCTGATCATTTGCGAACTGTGCTACAAATTCTGAGAAACAGGAAGTTATACGCTAAGTTATCTAAATGCGAGTTTTGGAAGAGTGAGGTAAAGTTTCTCGGTCACGTGGTGAGTAAGCAGGGAATAGCCATGGATCCTGCTAAGGTGGAAGCAGTAATGAATTGGGAGCGACTAACTTCAGTGACAGAGATCAGGAGTTTTCTAGGTTTGGCGAGATATTATTACAGATTCATTAAGGGACTTTTATAGCTCGCCTTACCTTTAACTAAGTTGACTAGGAAGGATACGCTTTTTATTTGGACCCAGAATGTGAAGAGAGTTTTTGAGCAATAAAGCACAGATTGACTACTGCACCCGTGTTAATATTGTCTGAACCAAGTGAGCCATTTGAAGTGTACTGTGATGCATCGATGAAGAGCTTGGGGTGCGTTCTGATGCAGCACCAGAATGTTGTAGCATACGCCTCACGGCAATTAAGGCTATGAGATGAACTATTCGACACATGATTTAAAACTTGCTGTTGTTGTGTTTGCTTTAAAGATCTGGAGGCACTACCTCTATGGCGTTAAGTTTCATGTTTTCTCAGACCATAAGAGTTTGAAGTATCTTTTTTAGCAGAAAGAGTTGAATATGCGTCAGAGGAGGTGGATGGAGCTTCTGAAAGATTATGATTTTGAATTGAATTATCATCTAGGAAAAGCGAACATTGTGGCGGAGGCTTTGAGTCGGAAGTTTTTATATGCAGCTTGGATGATGCTACGGGAAGAAGAATTACTAAGGGCATTTCAAGGTTTGAATTTGGAAATTAGAGAAGAATCTGGAATTTTATGTTTGAGTCAGTTGCAGATTTCAAGTGATTTTAAATCACAACTTCTGAAGGCTCATCGAGACAGTGAAGCATTACGTAAGGTATTACCAGCAGTTGAACAAGGAAAACAGTGAAGAGTGTCAGAAGGACAGGATGGTTTGTGAAGGTTCAAGAACTGGATTGTTGTGCCAGATATTGAAGACCTGGAACAGAGTATCTTGAAGGAAGCTCATAAGAGCAGATTTTCAATTCATCTATGGAGCACTAAAATGTATCAAGATCTAAAAGCAATGTTCTGGTGGTCAGAAATAAAGAATGATGTGGCATTGCATGTGTCTAAGTATTTAACACGTCAAAAGGTTAAGATTGAGCATCAGAGACCATCAGGGACCCTTCAGCCTTTAGAGATTCCACAATGGAAATGTGAGAGTATCGCAATGGATTTTGTGATAGGGTTGCCTAGAACCCGATCTGGTTGTGATGCTATTTGGGTAGTTGTGGATCGACTGACAAAATTAGCTCACTTTCTTCTTATCTCTTATCGTTGCACAATTGAGGAATTGGCTCGAATGTATATCAAAGAGATTGTCAGGTTGCATGGCGTGCCTTCTACCATTATATCTGACAGGGATCCTCGCTTTACATCAAGATTCTGGGGAGCTTTCCAGCGTGCATTTGGGACTCAGCTAAGCTTGAGTATTGCGTATCACCCTCAGACAGATGGTCAGTCAGAAAGAACTATTCAGACCTTAGAAGATATGCTAAGAGCTTGTGTTTTAGACCAGCCGGCGAGCTGGGACCGGTATATGCCATTAGTAGAATTTGCTTATAATAATAGCTATCATGCGAGCATCGGAATGGCTCCATATGAGGCTCTGTATGGCAGAAAATATCAATCTCTGTTGTGTTGGTATGAAACTGGAGAAAGGAGTTTATTAGGGCCTGAGATGATAGCTGAAACGACTGAGCAAAAAAAGAAGATTCGTAATCGAATGCTTATAGCCCAAAGCCGTCAAAAGAGCTATGCTGATCAGAGGCAAAAGCTTTTGGAGTTCGAAGAAGGGGAACATGTCTTTTTGAAAGTTACACTAACCACTGGAGTGGGAACAACCATTAAGACCAAGAAACTGAATTCTCGTTATATTGGACCGTTTGAGATCCTGAAGAGAATTGGGCCAGTGGCTTATAGAATTGCCTTACCACCGTATCTTTCGAATTTACACAATGTATTTCATGTGTCATAGCTTCGGAAGTATATTCCTGATGCAAGTCATGTTCTAGAACCAAAACCAATTCAAGTAAGAGAAGATCGAACACTTCCAGTAATTCCAGTGGGAATTGATGATACTAGTATTAAATGATTACACGGGAAGGAAGTATAATTCATAAAAATAGCTTGAATTCGAGCTGGTATCGAGGAACATACCTGGGAGCTCGAAACAGATATGCGAAAGGACTATCCACGTTTCTTTTCAGGTAACTAGATCTGAATTTTGAGGGCAAAATTCTTTGTTAGGTGGGTTGAATGTAAACCCCGATTAGTTAGTAGATAATTAGTCAGTAAATTAGTTTTTAATAAGGAAGATTACAAATGTGAATATTATTTTAAATTAGGGTAGATCTCATCGAAACGAGAATTTTGACACTAATTTCGAAGAAAACGGTCCAAAATTGGACCGAAAAGATCGAACCGGTTGAACCGGACCCGAACCAGGCTGTCGGTCCAACTGGACCAGCCCTTTTAAGTGAGCCCAAAGCCTTTCATCCCCTTTATTTTAACAGAAGCGTAGTTGCAGCACGTAAAGGGGAAGGAAGAACGAAAACTTCACCGAACCCTTACGGCAATCTTTCGTACACCGTAACTTCTCCGTCCGAGCTCTGATCGCCACACTGTTTGCGGCCACGCGTCTACTGCGTCGAGCTCTACATTTCTATTGGAACAATTTCATAGGTAACTTGCTATTTCACCTCAGTCTCCTCTTTCCCCCAATTTTCGAATTTTGAATGGGAAGATTGAATTTCTTTGATTTTTGATATTTTAGGATCCAATTAACTTGAGGGAAACGTTCACTCTTGCTTATGTGAAGCTTGGGTAAGGTGAGGATACGATAATTCTATTTTATTTTCATTAAATTTGAGCTTTGAGTATTAAATTGGATATATATATGTGTTATAAATGTGTATTAGGTTGTGAATAAATAATTGGAGTTTGAAATTGTGAATACTGGAACTTGGAGGAAGCTGATTAGTTAAATTTTGAGAGGCTGCCTTGTTTTTGAATAAATAGCTTTGGTCGTTACATGGAAATCGGCCAAGGTATGGTTTAGGTTTCTTGCATTTAATATATAATGTTCTGTGAAAACTTAGGCTAGATGATCATAGGATAAATTGGAATGCAGGTGTATGTTTAATGTTTAGTAATTTGTCGATAAATATATTTGGTTGAAGTTTATTGGATAATTAGTTATTAATTTTGGATGGTGAATGTTGTTATGTTAATTTGGAGAGAATTATGGTTGAATGTTATTATTGATGAACATGGTTGGTTTGGTGTTTGTTGATTAACTAATGATTTGAGGAATTATTGATTTGAGGTCTAACTAAATTGATGGATGAAATGGGAGGTGTGATAATGAAGGAAAAGAATTGAATATGATTGATGAATGATGATGAATGAGATGCGATTGAGAATGATGTGGATGTTGATGAATTATAATTGAATTATTTATATGGCTTGAATAATTTAATGATCTGAGATACGAGGTTCCCTGGATTAAGTGCCGTGGCTTGCCACCACGTGTGCCAGGTTGAAAACTCGATACTCTGTTGACCCTACGACGTAAGTGTGACCGGGCACTATATAAATTCCCGGGAATGTTACCCCCATTGAGTAATATTGATTATTTGAGATAAAGCTATGCATAGATTCTTGAGGATGCACGTCGGGGGACAGTCTAAGGACAATTCAGACTTGTCGGGTTGGCTGGATAACCGACAGATGAGCCTCATCAGTCATAGGACAGGCATGCATCATATGCATAATACTTGAATTACTTGCTTGTACTTTAATTGGGTGTGCCTATATGTATTTGCCATGTTAAATATGTATTTGTTACCTGCAGTAATTGTAACCTTCTTGTGCTTGTCTTTATCTGTCTATTTGTCTGTGAAAATGCATGATGGAGTTGGAGGTATGGAAGAATAGCAGTATGGGACTTAGATTTAAGGATAAGTTAAGTTAGGTTTAAATATTCTTAGAAAACCACCTCTTATGGCTTCTGTTTAATACTTTAAGCTCTATAATCTGAGTGTCAGCATTCTAGGATTGTCTCTAGCATTCCAGGACCTTATATATTATGTGTGTGGCACCTTTACCATACTGAGAACCTGCGGTTCTCATTCCATACTATGTTGTTGTTTTTTAGATGCAGGTCGAGAGGCACCTTGTTAGGCGTCTGGACTCTCTTAAAGCGGAGTGGTTACTAGGTAGTTTTGTTGTACAGTGATGAATATATATGTACTTAGCTTTCTCTCCGCATAACTTATTCTTTTTTATCCTCTTAGAGGTCTATGGAGAGGCAGGACTGTGTATATGTACTTTTGGGTTTTGGATATGTATGTACATATGTGTAAATATTCTCCAGCCAGTCTTGACTTCGCAGGCTGAGTTAGGAGCTTGTTATTTTTTATCTTTGGCACTCTATTCCTACTTCTGTTATCATATGTTTAATAGTTATGGTTTCCTTAGCAGGCAAGTTAACTCGTTCCTTGAGCGTTGCGCTTTTATTTCGCGATTTTTATTTCCTCTATTCTTCAAGGCTCCTAGCATATTATAATTCTTCTGCTATTATATATATACATTTTATTTTAGAGGTCGTAATACCACACCACATCTGTTTTACGACTTAAGCGTAAAGCTCTGTATGGTAGGGTGTTACATTATGGTATCAGAGCAGTTCGTTCCTATAGAGCCTGAAAGATGGACTGATTGTGCTTCTGTGCATTCTTTGTATGTATTTATGTGCTATTAGGATATCTGACTGATATATATGGCATAAACATTTGTGAGCATACATTTGGAACTTAAAGCATTAGACCTGCGATATTAAGACTGATCAACTTAATATCACTTGTTTAATGTGTATGAGAACCAGATGTCGACTCGCGGACGTGGTCGCAGGTGAGATGGAGATAGAATAGGCAACGTTACTCTTTGCCCTGTAAGAAATGGTCCAGTAGACTTTATGGCTGCTCTGGAAAATATGGCTGTGGCTATGCAGGCAACAACTGAGGCACTAGGTAATCAGATAAATCAGGGTAATCATGGTAACAATAATGATGAGGACAGTCCTATGACACTTGCTACATTTCTAAAAGTTTGCCTTCTGACTTTTAGGGGAACCTCAAATCCTACTGATACAGATAATTGGATTCAGGCTATGGAACGAGCATTGCAGGCCCAACAGGTTCCTGAGGAGCAATGGGTTGAATTTGGAACTTATCAACTGCAAGGTGAGGCTCAGTATTGGTGACAGGGGACACGATGTATCCTGCAGGTAAGTGGCGCTGTGATAGTCGGGAGATTGGTAATTTAAGAATCCTATTTTGCTTGATTGTTTTGAGAAGTCAGTATAGTTTATGCCGGAAAGGTCAGAAGTGCCGGTTGTGGTGAATAGTTACTATTTGAACTCTATGATAGTAAACTGTTCTAGGACTGAATGTCAAGGTATTATGTTATTAACTGTGGGAGTGTCAGGTGATGATCAGAGCTCAGAGCAGATTCCAATTGTAAGTGAATTTCCAGATGTGTTTTCGGATGATATTAATGAATTTTCACCTAACTGAGAGGTTGAGTTTGCAATTGAATTAGTGCCTGGAGCCGGTCCAATTTTGATTACTCCTTATAGGATGTCACATTTAGAAATGACTGAACTAAAGACTCAGCTGGAAGATCTGTTGGGTAAGCATTTTATCCGACTAAGTGTTTCTCCGTGGGGAGCGCCAGTGTTACTGGTAAAAAAGAAGGATGGAAGTATGCGCTTGTGTGTCGATTATCGGCAATTGAATAAGATTACTGTGAAGAATAAATATCCACTACCTAGAATCGACGACCTAATGGATCAGTTACAAGGTGCAGGTGTGTTTTCTAAGATTGATCTACGATCCGAGTATCATCAGATAAGGGTTAGAGATGAAGATATTCCAAAAACTGCTTTCAGGACACGTTATGGTCATTATGAGTATACAGTAATGTCTTTTGGGTTAACTAATGCCCTAGCAGTATTCATCGATTATATGGACAAGATTTTCTGATCGCATCTGAACAAGTTTGTTATTGTCTTCATTGATGATATTCTTGTTTATTCTAAGACTGAAGAGGAGCATGCTGATCATTTGCGAATTGTGCTACAAATTCTGAGAAACAGGAAGTTATACGCTAAGTTATCTAAATTCGAGTTTTGGAAGAGTGAGGTAAAGTTTCTCGGTCACGTGGTGAGTAAGCAGGGAATAGCCATGGATCCTGCTAAGGTGGAAGCAGTAATGAATTGGGAGCGACTAACTTCAGTGACAGAGATCAGGAGTTTTCTAGGTCTGGTGAGATATTATTGCAGATTCATTAAGGGACTTTCATAGCTCGCCTTACCTTTAACTAAGTTGACTAGGAAGGATACGCTTTTTATTTGGACCCAGAATGTGAAGAGAGTTTTTGAGCAATAAAGCACAGATTGACTACTGTACCCGTGTTAATATTGTCTGAACCAAGTGAGCCGTTTGAAGTGTACTGTGATGCATCGATGAAGGGCTTGGGGTGCGTTCTGATGCAGCACCAGAATGTTGTAGCATACTCCTCACGGCAATTAAGGCTATGAGATGAACTATTCAACACATGATTTAAAACTTGCTGTTATTGTGTTTGCTTTAAAGATCTGGAGGCACTACCTCTATGGCGTTAAGTTTCATGTTTTCTCAGACCATAAGAGTTTGAAGTATCTTTTTGAGCAGAAAGAGTTGAATATGCGTCAGAGGAGGTGGATGGAGCTTCTGAAAGATTATGATTTTGAATTGAATTATCATCTAGGAAAAGCGAACATTGTGGCGGAGGCTTTGAGTCGGAAGTTTTTATATGCAGCTTGGATGATGCTACGGGAAGAAGAATTACTAAGGGCATTTCAAGGTTTGAATTTGGGAATTAGAGAAGAATCTGGAATTTTGTGTTTGAGTCAGTTGCAGATTTCAAGTGATTTTAAATCACAACTTCTGAAGGCTCATCGAGACAGTGAAGCATTACGTAAGGTATTACCAGCAGTTGAACAAGGAAAACAGTGAAGAGTGTCAGAAGGACAGGATGGTTTGTGAAGGTTCAAGAACTGGATTATTGTGCCAGATATTGAAGACCTGGAACAGAGTATCTTGAAGGAAGCTCATAAGAGCAGATTTTCAATTCATCTATGGAGCACTAAAATGTATCAAGATCTGAAAGCAATGTTCTGGTGGTCAGAAATAAAGAATGATCTGGCATTGCATGTGTCTAAGTATTTAACACGTCAAAAGGTTAAGATTGAGCATCAGAGACCATCAGGGACCCTTCAGCCTTTAGAGATTCCACAATGAAAATGTGAGAGTATCGCAATGGATTTTGTGATAGGGTTGCCTAGAACCCGATCTGGTTGTGATGCTATTTGGGTAGTTGTGGATCGACTGACAAAATTAGCTCACTTTCTTCTTATCCGAATAAGTTGCACAATTGAGGAATTGGCTCGAATGTATATCAAAGAGATTGTCAGGTTGCATGGCGTGCCTTCTACCATTATATCTGACAGGGATCCTCGCTTTACATCAAGATTCTGGGGAGCTTTCCAGCGTGCATTTGGGACTCAACTAAGCTTGAGTATTGCGTATCACCCTCAGACAGATGGTCAGTCAGAAAGAACTATTCAGACCTTAGAAGATATGCTAAGAGCTTGTGTTTTAGACCAGCCGGCGAGCTGGGACCGGTATATGCCATTAGTAGAATTTGCTTATAATAATAGCTATCATGCGAGCATCGGAATGGCTCCATATGAGGCTCTGTATGGCAGAAAATGTCAATCTCTGTTGTGTTGGTATGAAACTCGAGAAAGGAGTTTATTAGGGCCTGAGATGATAGTTGAAACGACTGAGCAAAAAAAGAAGATTCGTAATCGAATGCTTATAGCCCAAAGCCGTCAAAAGAGCTATGCTGATCAGAGGCGAAAGCTTTTGGAGTTCGAAGAAGGGGAACATGTCTTTTTGAAAGTTACACTAACCACTAGAGTGGGAACAACCATTAAGACCAAGAAACTGAATTCTCGTTATATTGGACCGTTTGAGGTCCTGAAGAGAATTGGACCAGTGGCTTATAGAATTGCCTTACCATCGTATCTTTTGAATTTGCACGACTTATTTCATGTGTCACAGCTTCAGAAGTATATTCCTGATGCAAGTCATGTTCTAGAACCCAAACCAATTCAAGTAAGAGAAGATCGAACACTTCCAGTAATTCCAGTGGGAATTGATGATACTAGTATTAAACGATTACGCGGAAGGGAAGTATCATTCGTAAAAGTAGCTTGGATTCGAGCTGGTATCAAGGAACATACCTGGGAGCTCGAAACAGATTAGATATGCGAAAGGACTATCCACGTTTCTTTTCAGGTAACTAGACCTGAATTTTGAGGGCAAAATTTTTTGTTAGGTGGGTAGAATGTAAACCTCGATTAATTAGTAGATAATTAGTCAGTAAATTAGTTTTTAATAAGGAAGATTAGAACTGTGAATATTATATTAAATTAGGATAGAGCTCATCGAAACGAGAATTTTGACACAAATTTCGAAGAAAACGGTCCAAAATTGGACCGAAAAGACCGAACCGGTTGAATCGGACCCAAACCGGGCTGTCGGTCCAACCGGACCAGCCCTTTTAAGTGAGCCCAAAGCCTTTCTTCCCCTTTATTTTAATAGAAGCATAGTTGCAGCACGTAAAGGGGAGGGAAGAACGAAAACTTCACCGAACCCTTACGGCAATCTTTCGTACGCTGTAACTTCTCCGTCCGAGCTCCGATCACCACACCGTTTGCGACCACGCGTCTACTGCTTTGAGCTCTACGTTTCTATTAGAACAATTTCATAGGTAACTTGCTATTTCACCTCAGTCTCCTCTTTCCCTCAATTTTCAAATTTTGAGTGGGAAGATTGAATTTCTTTGATTTCTGATGTTTTAGGATCCAATTAACTTGATGGAAATGTTCACTCTTGCTTATGTGAAGCTTGGGTAAGATGAGGATACGATAATTCTATTTTATTTTCATTAAATTTGAGCTTTGAGTATTAAATTGGGTATATATGTATTATGAATGTGTATTAAGTTGTGAATAAATAATTGGAGCTTGAAATTGTGAATACTGAAACTTGGAGGAAGCTTATTAGTTGAATTTTGAGGGGCTGCCTTGTTTTTGAATAAATAGCTTTGGTCGTTACGTGGAAATCGGCCAAGGTATGGTTTAGGTTTCTTGCATTTAATATATAATGTTCTGTGAAAACTTAGGTTAGATGATCATAGAATAAGTTGGAATGCAGGTGTATGTTTAATGTTTAGTAATTTGTCGATGAATATATTTGGTTGAAGTTTATTGGATAATTAGTTATTAATTTTGGATGGTGAATGTTGTTATGTTAATTTGGAGAGAATTATGGTTGAATTTTATTATTGATGAACATGGTTGGTTTGGTGTTTGTTGATTAACTAATGATTTGAGAAATTATTGATTTGAGGTCTAACTATTGTGAAGGTTGTTATGATAATGAGGTATTTTGGTTAGAAGCCTAGGATTAGTGAACTCTGATCCTTAGTTGAATTTTGGTTGTTGGATTTGAATATTGTATGAGTACAATTGTTGATCTAAGGTAGATTTATTGTGGTGACTGTTATGATAATGAGGAAGGGTATGTTGAATTGAAAAGAATGCAGGTTTGGACCCGAAAAGGGTGGCAAAGTTCGAGTTTTAGAGGAGATGCTGCCGAAATTTTATAAAAATTAGAGATTTTGTTTATATGATTATTTAAAAAGATTTAGATTCAAAGGCTATATGGTTTGATTTAAAGTTATTAAGAAAATGAGCATGCTTTAAGTTTGATTCATTTAGAAAAGAATGAATTATGTTTTGAATTCGAACTATTGATGGACGAAATGGGAGGTGTGATAATGAAGGAAAAGAATTGAATATGATTGATGAATGATGATGAATGAGATGCGATTGAGAATGATGTGGATGTTGATGAATTATAATTGAATTATTTATATGGCTTGAATAATTTAATGATCTGAGATACGAGGTTCCCTGGATTAAGTGCCGTGGCTTGCCACCACGTGTACCAGGTTGAAAACTCGATACTCTGTTGACCCTACGACGTAAGTGTGACCGGGCACTATATAAATTCCCGGGAATGTTACCCCCCATTGAGTAATATTGATTATTTGAGATAAAGCTATGCATAGACTCTTAGGGATGCACGTCGAGGGACAGTCTAAGGACAATTCAGACTTGTCGGATTGGCTGGATAATCGACAGATGAGCCTCATCAGCCATAGGACAGGCATGCATCATATGCATAATACTTGAATTACTTGCTTGTGCTTTAATTGGGTGTGCCTATATGCATTTGTCATGTTAAATGTTATTTGTTACCTGCAGTAATTGTAACCTTCTTGTACTTGTCTTTATCTGTCTATTTGTCTGTGAAAATGCATGATGGAGTTGAAGGTATGGAGGAATGGCAGTATGGGACTTTGATTTAAGGTTAAGTTAAGTTAGGTTTAAATATTCTTAGAAAACCACCTCTTATGGCTTCTGTTTAATACTTTAAGCTCTATAATCTGAGTGTCAGCGTTCTAGGATTGCCTCTGGCATTCCCAGGACCTTATATATTATGTGTGTGGCATCTTTACCATACTGAGAACCTCCGGTTCTCATTCCATACTATGTTGTTGTTTTTCATATGCAGGTCGAGAGGCACCTCGTTAGGCGTCTGGACTCTCTTAAAGCGGAGTGGTTACTAGGTAGTTTTGTTGTACAGTGATGAATATATATGTACTTAGCTTTCTCTTCGCATAACTTATTCTTTTTTATCCTCTTAGAGGTTTATGGAGAGGCAGGACTGTGTATATGTACTTTTGGGTTTTGGATATGTATGTACATATATGTAAATATTCCCCGGCCAGTCTTGACTTCGCAGGCTGAGTTAGGAGTTTGTTATTTTTTATTTTTGGCACTCTATTCCTACTTCTGTTATCATATGTTTAATAGTTATGGTTTCCTTAGCATACAAGTTAACTCGTTCCTTGAGCGTTGTGCTTTTATTTCGCGATTTTTATTTCCTCTATTCTTCAAGGCTCCTATCATATTATAATTCTTCTGCTATTATATATATACATTTTATTTTAGAGGTCGTAATACCACACCACATCTGTTTTACGACTTAAGCGTAAAGCTCTGTGTGGTAGGGTGTTACAGATGCAATTATCAGGTGCATTAGCGCAAGTGTACATTGGACTATCCTTTTATCATTATCATATCCAAATAAAAAGGTGCAATTTAGTACAGAGACTCTCACTTGGTGGCAATTGTGAATGATAGATTTATATAGCCATAATTGCAAGAATAAAGGCTTTTTCTATGATTTGAACCCATGACTTTCAACTTACTAGGCAACTACTTTACTATTATGCCAAGGTTCACCCTCTAATAATTTTATCCACGTACACCACAAGACATATAGGTACTCAAAAAGCAGCAGAAAATATGGAGTGATCAAAATAGATTTTTTGATGTATATATTGAAGTTGTACATTAATCCTTTTAATAATTAATATTGGTCAACCAAGGCCTGTAGCTGCAGCTTTTGCCAAGAATGAACTTGAAGTTGTACATTAATAGGTTGGTTTTTATTATTATTATATTTTTCAAGTCACTAATATTGTGATTTATATTAGTTTCTTCTATTGTTCTAGTTTTGTCACTAATTTAAAGAAGGTCAGAGATTTGGAATATAATTATTAAGTATTTAGTTGGTTGGATTGGATTCAAGTAAATACAATTAAATTATGAAGGATGTTCATTTTACCAGGTATACAGATGGTTATTTTCATTGTTAAGTGGATGTTTAGTTGTTAGCATTAGATTCAACTAGATACAATTAAATTATATTGGATGTTTAGTTTAATAGGTATTCGAATGGTTATTGTCATTTTCAGGTAGATGCATGGTTTTTTGTATTAATTAATTATTATGTACCTTATGTAAATATATAAAAAGCAAAATTTTCTTATATCGTTAAGGAATTTAATTATGATGAACTGATTGTGTAAAATATTTTACCTAATCGACCAATTACATCTATTTTTTTAGATAATTATTTACGCATTCAAAGTAAAATAGTAGTAACAATAGTTAGATACATGCATAAAACTAATTAATTTATATTGACAATGTATTAAAATTAAATTAATCTTTTAGTCGTTAGAAAGAGTAACTAGAAAAATTTATCATTCTCAATATATATAAATTTTATAGATAGTGGTGTAAATTAAATTGTGACAAAGATTAAATAAGAGTGAACTCACCTTTAATTTTAATGTTTTTTCTAAATTAACCTGCATCTATGTATGTGGTTTATGCATTTGCATCATTCAGATGGTTGTAACCCCCTTTTAAAGTATAATATATTCGTGTCATCAATACATGAAAGATAACAATACTGAGAAAATAAAGGGTTAAATAATTAATTTTTATCCTTTAGAACCCAAAGAAATAATAGAATAATAAAATACATTAAACAAAAAGAATAAGTTAGTTTTGTCACAAAATAGTTACCTTGCTATTGCTGGCTAACTGGAGTACATGATCATTGATCACCAGTGAAATGGTCAATTCCAAATCATATTTTTAAATTAAAATATGCCGGATGTTCATTTTACTAGGTATGCGGATGATTATTTTCATTTTTAAGTGGATGTTTAGTTGATTGGATTGAATTTAAGTAGATACAATTAAAATATGTCGGATGTTCGATTTACTAAGTATGCAGATGGTTATTTTTATTCTTAAGTGGATGTTTATTTGATTGGATTGGATTTAAATAAGTACAATTAAAACATGCCGGATGTTCAATTCACTAGGTTTGCGGATGATAATTTTTATGTTAACGTAGATGTTTATTTGATTAATTAGACTGTATCTAACTCAAATTTACCCGATTTTACAACACCAAAATCATACAAGTTCAAAGATCTAACTTAGATTTACCCGATTTTGCAACACTAGAATCATACAAGTTCAAAAAACGAACTGAACATCTATATGTTTGAGACTAGAAAAACATCACACTGTCGTATGAATAAAACAAACACATATGCACACACACATATGAGGAGAAACACTTGGTTCTAATAAGATGAATTCTATGACAATGCTAATTTTTAAGAACTGAAATGAGATAAATGAAATGAAATCTAAAATGCTATAGCGTTTAGAAACAATGGATTCTATGAACTCTTGAAAGGGAGCCAGCTCCTTTTTGTCAATCAAACCGAATTCCTGTCAAGGAAAAAAGATATCCTTAATAATGCTGCATCATGATGACAGTGTTAAGGTCGTCAAGGCAGTCATAAGTTAAGAAAGCTTGTCAAGAGTTCTCTACTTGTTATCTTACTCCAACATTTTGGCGGCTAGAGATTGTACCTGTGATCCTTCTTTCTCTTCTTTGCTCATCCCTTTTATAACCTATGCGATAGCTGATGTGCACTGAAAAATACGAGCATAGCTCAATTTTCAGGCATATCAATTACTAGTGTGTAGAAAAAAATGTTTAGAATAAGAAAACCCAACAAATAAATTGACATTTACTTTAAAGCAAACGTTAAAAAGGCAAAGATAAAAAATAAAAATATAAAACACTATGCAAGATAAAAGCACATTTCTTTTTCTTAACCAATACAGTAATGTACTTTGAGTGTTGCATGTCATTCTGAATATCACTACCTGTATACTTAGATTTCACTTTGATTTGTTGAATTTCTAAATTTGACAAGAAAATTTGAAAAGAGACAAAGAATGATGGAAAAGAAACACATATAATTATAATAAATAAGTACCAGAGTCAATTAGAATCCATTTTCCTCCTGTTTGACCTTCCACACTAGGTAGCATCACTAGGTCTACACCTTTTTGCTTCTGCTTAGCCTGCTTATAACAAAAACGAACAAAATAAATAAATAAATAAACAAATTTTGAATTTCTTTAAGAAATAATACAAGGCAAAAAAAATGCATCAGTAGTTTTATTCATGAATCATGACATAGCAAGAACTAAGCCTAGAAACTACAAAATAATATACATGTTTGGTTTCTTATTTGGCAGCATTAAACCCATGAAAATGGCCAATTCAAGTATCAAAATTTTCAAGTTTCAATACCGAAAACCTTTTACTTTTCAACCTAGTGAAAAGTAAATACGGATGAGAAGAAAATCTTAAATTCATCAAAGCATAACTAAATGGTTGCTTTCACTTTAACCAATAAAATAGAGTGAAACTCAATTCCAACACAGAATAAAATAAATATCCGCATACATAGTACATTGAACATCCGCTATAGTTGATAATAAACATCTAACAAATTATTCAAATAATAAAATGATGTACAGAAGAAGAAAAATCCAGTAACTTAACAAAAGCCGTTGAATAAACATCCATTTATCAAATAAATCCATAGACATCAACTAACCTATTGAAGCAGCAATGAGGGAGGCGGTCAGCATCGGGTCTGGTGCGAGAGAGTGCGACGCTGGGTGCGAAAGTTTGGTGGCGCGGCGACAGCAACCAAGAGTTTCTCTGTCTGGACAAACATAACCCAAATTAAAAAAGTATATAAACGACAGTGGTTAAAAACCAGAAAATCAACACTAACCACAGTAAGTTTTCTTCCAAATCAGTGCAATAAATCAAACATATACACCTTCACGCAAATGCAGCACACCCATTTTAATTAATCATCAACTAAATTCTTTGCATGAACAGCTATTCATGAAATAAACAACCAACAAGCAACAAACCTTTGGCAGCAGCGAGCAGGAGGGGAAAACCACGATGTTGGAGGGCGTTCACGCGAAAACAGCGGCGGCACGAAGAAGCTCTGGGGGTCAACGTTGGGTCAGGTGCGATGGAGTGCGATCCCGGATGCGTACGGTTGGCGATGCGGCGATGGCTACCGGGAGCTCCTCGGCGACGTCAACATTCTACGGTGGTGTGAGGAAGGCGCGCGGGAAGAGTGGAGCAGCACGTGACTTCCGTGAATGGCCGACCTTGATTCTTGCGGGAGGAGTATGTGGGTGGCGCCAGATATCCAGTTTGCAGTAGACTACCGCGAGAGGTTCTGTTGCAGTGCCGACGGTAGAGGATGTTGGGTGTGACTACTGTATTTTTGAATTTGGGGGGTGTGAGTGGGTGGGGGGAGGATGGTTAAAACCTGAATAGTCAAAATTAGAGTTTGGTGGGTGAAGGAGGTGTTTTTATTCTATTGGGTCAATTTTAAAGTCATTGTAGCCATTGTAAAGATATCCTATTGTCTCCCTAGCAGGATTCTTTTTCTAATTAAAAGGTCTGCTATCAATACTACTCAAAGCATATATTAAAGCATTCATCGTCTTTTATATGTGTATATGATCGATCACAATTACTGCTTCCAAGATCCATTGAAAAGTTTTCACTACACAAACAATAAGTTAATTTCACAAAGAACGAAGCAAAAATAGTAAATTTGAATCAAGCTTGATTTATGTTGTGTAAATATAATGGAGACAAATATTAATTTATTTTCAATGTACATTTTATATTTAAATATATATTTTATATTAATAATTGATTTTGATATAAGTTTAGTATAGTTGATGAGTTAAATATTTAACGTTTTGTCCAATTTTAATTGGTTCTGTCAGATTTTCTTTTTAAATGATCAAAATATTATACCAAACTGATATAGAGTTTAATTGACTGATTTTTTTGTCAAACCGATCAGTCCGATTTTAACAATTATAATTAAGACAAGTTGACCGTCAGCTGCCATTGTTAATGTGTTTTTATGTTAGAATTTCGGACTATTATTTTGATTTTCTTTTTAAATTTTTTTCTTATTGTATTAAATGGCATATTAAACTTTTTTTATTTGGTAATACATATTAGAAAAAAAATAAAAAAAGATGA
>NC_029794.2:6404288-6406724 GCF_000816755.2 Arachis ipaensis | reverse complement strand
TTGAGTTAATTTTTTATTGTCTTTTAAATATTATTATTTTTAAAAAGCTAATAACAAGTAAAATTAATATAATTTTAATTATTGGAGAATCAAAAATGAACAAGCCAAGTGCTTAATAATTCAAATAAAACCTATGATCCTTGAAGCATTAAAAAATAAAACTTGTGTACATACAGCCGAATCAAAACTAAATGTCTCATCGCTATTATGAAACATGGAAAAATAATCAAAACTAAATGTATCATCGTTATTATCATTGGTTTTACTTGATTAGACTCTTAGCTCGATGATTATTCCATTCTAATAATTAATATTATATTATGTATATATACAATTTGTTTCATTTTGTTACTGGCCTTTTGAACGTCCAATAAATCATTGCATGGTTATATATATCCATGAATCGGACACTAAACACAATGACATTTAATGTTTGCAATCATCGAACTTCTTTTCCCTTTAGAGCTAAGAGAATGAAAAGGTTGTTGAAGATTTCGTTGATGGTAATAAGTTTCGTAAGCATTATTCCATCGTGTTTATTGAGTCAAAATTTTCCAAAGGACTATCTTGTAGGTCATAATGCTGCACGTGCTGAAGTTGGAGTTACGCCATTGAAGTGGGACAAACAACTAGAATCACATGCTCATGAGTTTGTGAATGAACATATTGCAAATTGTAGAGGACTAATGTCTACGCCGCCTGAGTTTTATAGTGGTATCTACGGCCAAAACTTAGGATATAGTCCGTTTCGTGGTACAGCAGCATCTGCAGTGGCGTATTGGGTAGAACAGAAACGAAAGTATGAGCCCAAATCTAACAAATGCATTGATGGTAACCCTGACACTTGTCATTGCTACGTTCAAGTTGTTTGGGGTACATCAACTTATTTAGGTTGCGCAAGAGGTGACTGCCACAATAATGAAGGCACCCTTGTTACTTGTTATTATTATCCTAGAAGCAACTTTCCAGCTCAACGCCCCTACACAGTGCATTAATTATCAGATTAAACTCATCTATTCCTTTAAGAAAAATATAGATAGACAATGAATTTAGTGAATAATGCAATTATGCATACGGTAATCTCTTTTTTTTAATTATAATTTTTGTGATTTTTATAGCGATGTAGTGTATTTTTTATTTTATTGGACAAATTTTAAAATTTATTATTCACATTATTTATAAAATTCATTGTCTACCTAACAAAATCCAAATATTAAGTCATCATGGTTTATCGGTTTTATTTTTCATTTTTATCCTTCCTAACAACATACTTAGTTACAACATTCCCACTACTTCATTTTCATTCACGTTCGCGTTCACGTCAATGTAACTTCTATAATTATTTCACTAATAGGATACCAGTTTCTCCGGTTAATTTCTCTCACTTCATGTTACTGCATAATACTCCACTACTTCATCTTCATCTATAATAACTAATAGGATACCAGTTTCTCTTCTTAATCTCTCACTTCACATTACTGGTTACTCCATAATAGAAAAAATTTTCTTCATTTTTCATCCATCTTCTCCTACATCCTTCTTACTTCACCTAAATATAACGTAAAACCTACTGTAATTTGTCGTCATTAGATAAAAGTGTAAAACTATGTTTATATGTTTCTTTGATTTTTGCAGTTGACAATACCAATGGAAGATTCACGTGGAAGTGGTCCACGAACTTGGCAAGACTATGCCAAGCAACAAAGATAAAATATGAGCGAAGAACAGAGACAGCAACACCTTGTCAGAAAGTGTGTCAGTTACGAGAGAGTATTAGACGAGGAAAATAAATTAGTGGAACTAACATGACAAGTCTATTACAAGATATCACAAATACACCCGCTCATCAATATTCTGTATCAGGTACTCTAAGTTATACTTCCCATTAATAAATTTATGTTGTTAGTTTATCATTTAAGGTGAATTATTTTTTACTATGTTACTGTACTTAGTACCAATTATTTATAATTTATCTCTTGAGTGTACCCTTAAATTATCAAATTATATTATTTTCATCCTAATAATAATTTTTCTACATATACAGATATTTATGACAGCAGAGTTGGTTCAAGTAATATACTAAATGGTCCAAATATGGGCTACAATTTAGTTTGTCATTTAATTTGAATTATTTCTACAATATCTCTATGTTAATGTACTCTTAGTACTATTTATCTGTAATTTATCTATTGAATGTACTCTTAAGTTCTCAACATACATTATTTTTAATTTAATAATAAATTTTTTAAATATTTAGATACTTATAGTAAAAGCGAAACTGATTCAAGTAATAGATCGAATGGTAATAAATATGGGTAGGACTCTTGTATATTTATTTAATTAATAGTAATTTATTTTTTCTTAAATTTTAATTCAATAAAACTTTCATTATTGTCCTAAATAATATTATTATAAGAATAAATAAAATGTTCCCAC